>NC_047134.1:6765342-7046169 GCF_009829125.3 Periophthalmus magnuspinnatus | reverse complement strand
GTTCCGTCACTTCTCTGCATTTCTTTTGTCAGTTTCAGGCATAATAAACTTCTGACAGCGCCAACTTTGTTCCTCAGTGCAAAACAAACTTGTTAGCTTGTGATTGACACCAAAGTTGGCCAATAAGGTGGGGGCTGTGGGTTACTGGAGCCGCGGACAGTGAATGAGAGCTACAGATGACTGGAAGAGTACGCCCCACTCTCCCCCTTGTAGAATCAAGCTGTTACATTACACACGTTTAGTGATGTTTTCCTCTTAAAGCCCATGAACTGCGGAACACGCTGATGCGTGACATGCAGTGGTTTACTGCAAACAGACGGAGCTTGCTGCGTGCGTAACAAGCCGAGGCTGGATATAAAGATCCGCGCGTAAAATTTTAAACATGACGAAACGGACAAAACAAAGGAAGTGCGCGACCGAGGACACTGTGGATGTTTGTACAAGTTAAACTAGAGGCATCTCGGACCCGGAGCGGTTCGTGGAACCGAGTGAAGGTCTCATGGTGGAGTCAGGAGTAGAGGACCTTATGATTTGATGGACTGGATGCTGTTCCTGATCGGTAAGCGTGGTTTATTCTGCTATTGATTTAATTGTGGGTCAAATGTGTATCATGTGTAATCATTAGCATTAGCTAATGCCAATGCGCCCCCCGACCACCACCAATCATCACGCACACACTTAGGTGAAGTGTCTTGCCTAAGGACACAATGACAGAAATTGGTCGGAGTGGGACTCGATCCTCCAACCTTCGGGTTGCAGGACCAAAGCAGAATGACTGTCGCTGTACAATCATGTACAATATAGTGTGTGGTTTGTAAATATATATTTATTTTGACCCATATCACTTGTTTTGACTGTATTTTATATACAAATATACATTTTATATTGTGTTTTGATATGATATATAAATGTACAGTAATAGAGCAGCTGGGTGTGCAGATACAGATTCCTCTCAGTGTGAGTTTTCAGTAGAGCCCTCACTGATGTCTGTGGGTTGAAACATTCAAAAGTTATTGCACTTTTTCCAAATGTTCTCCTAATGCAGTGGTTCTTAACCTTGTTGGAGGTACTGAACCCCACCGGTTTCATATGCACATTCACCGAACCCTTGTTTATTGAAAAAAAAAATAAAAAAATTATATATATATATATATATATATATATATATATATATATATATATATATTTTTTTTTTTATTCAAGACACATGTATGTTTTACTGGTGCACAAAATGAACCGTGCATTAACATCACTGTGCTCAAAGAATAAAACCAGTACAATGCATGAACTCACAACAAATTACACAAAGACATGACCTTTTTCAATACTACCACACTGAAATTATTAAAATTTTTAACCTTATGCATTTCAATAATGAACTTATTGTATTTATTTATTATTTTTAACATTTTAACACACACCCATCACCTAATTTCCATCACGCTACAGGGGTCGGCCTTTAACACGCAAAGAGCCATTTGGACCCAGTTTTCACGGAAAATAAAACACTGGGAGCCGCAAATACTTTTTGACATCTAAAATGAAGATAACATAGTATATAATTATAATAATATTGTAACGGAATAATATAGATTTTATTTTCTACACATGGCAGATAAATATGGCAAAAATAAGTTAAGTGCATAAAAAATACAACTCACCAAACCGCTGCATCAGTGGGAGCCCTGCACTTGTGTCTTTGCGATGAGGTGGACCCATCGAGGAGTGATGAGAGACAATGACACCTGCAGTGTGATTATGTCTAGTCTGCTCCACAGTTTCTTTCAAAAAAACTCTAAAGGCGTATCTTTTAATCCCAGGTACTTAGTCTCCATGTGCCAAAGCAGTTTTGAAGGTTTCATTGCCTCATTTGCTTTTCCCGCATGTTATGCAGAGCGGACTCTGTGCGTGAGAGTCACCTGTGGCGACAAACCCATATTTAAGTAGGACTCCTGGTGTTATCTGTTAAATTTAGCTTCCTTTTTCTTGGAGGCTCCTCTTCTGGCTCCTCAGTTTTCCTTTTCTCCTTTGTTAAAAAGCTCTCCACAGACTTTTGTTTTGGCTCATTTTCACTCGCTTGTGACTCTACTTTTGTGCGTCGTGTCTGATGTGTTATACGTGATACGTCATCGCGGAGACAAGAGCAGATCTATCACAGATATAATAAACTCGTCACTACATCAAATAGATTTATGTGGCGATTTCCTCTCAGGATGTTCATTATACATCTACGGACGAGCTTATTAGCGCGTCAGGAGGGACGGGCGACAGTTACATCCTCCTGCTCCTGACCCCTGTGCGCACAGCATCTGAGCGGGGTTCTTTTTAACATTTTTCCACGAGTGTGACGCTTATTTTTTGATCAACGAAAAATAAGAAAATATATTGTATTTTAATATTTCAAGATCACAATAATCTTCCAATTTAAACTACAATAAAAAAGAACTAACACAAATAAAATACACTTCAATTAAATACTTGAAATTTATTTTCCCATGCCACGCAGAGCCGCATGCGGCTCCAGAGCCGCGAGTTGCCGACCTCTGCGCTAATTAATATTTACTGCAAATCAGTGTGACTTCTGCTGTTGCCTTTGAGAGACCAGGTCAGAAACGCGTGGCTTCACCTTGGCAAGTGCCACTCTCATGTCATTTTCACAGCAAAGTCTGTTCCTTTTCTTCATTTTTATGTCGTTTTTTGTTTTTATGCCGTTTAAATGGCTCGTTTAAGTTGGGCAGGTACTTCGATAGACACATCAAAGGGTGCATTTGTTGAATTGGGCCAACCTCTGAAGACGCTCGCAGTCCGCTATGAGTCGGGTGCGTGTCTTGACCTCCGCCGAACCCCTGAGACTGACTCACCGAACCCCGAGGGTTCGATCGAACCCAGGTTAAGAACCACTGTCCTAATGTCTTCATTCAGATATGTTTGGAGAGGCCTGGACTTACTCATGATAAAATGATTGTAAAACTCTCATTTTTATAGGTATTGACCTCAAATTTGAAATGTAAGTGGTCAACAATCTTGTCAGTTGAGGTATGGTGTATTTTTGGCCCCAGCTACCTACTGCAGCTTTCTACACCTTCATTTTCACAATTTTTTTTTGGCGAGGATGAGAAATTTTTTTTTTTTAATGTGTGTTCCAAAGTGTATAAATGCTCAGCAGACAAACTTACAGTGATTCTGATGCCTGTGGGTAAAACTATAGGGTGTTACCTTTACAAAGACCCCAAACTTGTGCATTTACTACTGAGGGTTCAATAATGGTGATTATTTTAATTTGGAGAGGTCAGAACAAAGGCAATTTCACCAAAATCACTCGGAATGCTAAGCCGTCAACACATTTTTTGGAGTTTTAATATTTGCCACAGCAGACAGCAGATGTATAAATGTAGTTTTAAACACTCAACAATAAAAGTATGTCGGTGTCGTTTCGCTTCTCTCTCGCTCAATAATGTGCGTCTGTCTGTCACAGCTTCAGACTCCACGTGTGTCTTAACCTTAACACAGGGGTCACCAACCCTGTGCCCGTGGGCGCCATGTCGCCCCCAAGCCCCACATGAGTTGCCCGCAGACCGGTTCTAAAAATAGCACAACTCACTAATGAGCTGCATCTAAAATTTAATTTGATTCTGTTGCTATTTTTTTTATCACCCTTGCATTTATATAGATATAAAGTGACAATATCTTAAACATATGTTTATTGTGCGCGTGACAAAACCAGTGCTCCGCTCGCGAGCGCTGTGAGGATGCGCTTAATGCAGTTTCTTACTCCAAAACATGGTAGAAAATTAAGAGATCACTTTCACTACGATTTAAGACTGTAAAAGAAACCTGCACGTATCTCATCTGCGGAGCGACTGTGGTGACGGCAAAGCGGCACAATGTGGAGGGACACGTCACTACGTCTCACAAAACTCCACACTAACTCCCCACGGGGGCGCACACTATGGGCAGAACAAGCCCAGAGCTAAACGCAGCTTTGGGTAAACAACAGGCTTTTTTCAGGACACGGGTGAAAAAGTCACACAACGCAACCGAGATTTATTTAAAAATATGTAAGCTTATTTTTCTTTAACAATACATAATTGATAACTTTATGAAACATGGTGCAATGTGTATTATTTATGTTTTGTTAAAAAGGTTTGTCAATGGATAGTGAAAATGGGACACTTTTCCTATGAAATGTAGTGATGTAAGTGTCATCTGGAAATTTAACTATTACTAAGGTCAGTAAAGTTAAACTGCTAAATACTGATATCTGTTTCCCTCCTTGCTCATTGTTGATAATTATTTTGAGAAATCATTAATGTGATCAGTGTCTTGCAACATGATCAGTGTGTTCACATAGGTGATCATCATTTATCATTATTAATAATATATAACTAAAGGCAAACTGAGAAAATGTGTTATTTCAGAAGAGCGTCTCAAACTGGTAGCCCTTCGTATGACTCAGTGCCCATAAAGTAGCTCTCAGGTTAAAAAAGTTTGCTGACCCCTGCCTTAACAGCATATGCCGCCAAATCAAACACAGAAGGAACAGTTTAGAGTCCATAAAGATGTTCTACACAAGCTATTAGCCATGTTTTTATTTTTGGACAATCCGCCTCTTATTCAACAGCTGATGCAATAATATGTATGTAGATTAAATAGCGCAAGCATATGGTGGCGCATTTCTAGGAAAAAATCAGTTGAATTCTCATAAAAAACAACATAACATTTAAGTCTAGGAGCGTGGACAAAAGCGGACTGTGACTTTCATAACCGCGGGAAGCAGGGGTGCTGGGGGTGCAAGAGTAGCCTGTGCTAGATTCCCAGGGGACAAAACTATATCTATTCCTAACAGAGGTAAGATTACAATTAAACTAATACTCATTTAAGTGGTTTTCACACATGCTGGTGTGAAACCCTCACTCTGTGGAGCAACCCCAGTGCACACTAGATTTATTTTGGTTATTTTACTTTTTGATCGGCCTTATTAACTTGCACCCATCATTCATCCCTAACACGCAGCTTGAGCCAAGTTGAGCTGATCCCTGAACTTTTTTTTATTTTTTTTTATGACAAAGCGCTTCAAGCAGACGGAGCCTCGTGAATACAGGCGCACACGCTCGCTTCCTCTGCAGGAGGTTGTCTTTTCTTTCTCCTGTGGCTAAATACACCGTGGAGACTGTCCGCTCCAAAGTACGAGTGGAGCTGCTCTGAGACCTCTTCTTTCAGCGCTCTCGGACCGGCCTACAGTGCAACTGCTGGGCTCTTTTACGTCGACCCGTCTAATGACAGTGTGAAAAATTTAAATAAAAATTATAGCTTTTGAAAGAAACCTACCCTATTTTGTGCCATTTTACATGGGTGGTGGAGCGCTGTCCAATCTCCGATCTGCTGGTCAGGGCCAAAGACAAAGATGACCTTGGCAGAAGTGGTCAAAGTACTGCATTTCATTACTTGAGTTTTAGTATAGTTGCTCTAGTCAAATATTACTCCAATACAACAAAAGGACCTCAGTCAAATTACTACTTTAGTTAAAGTACTCAAGTATTATCCATAGAAATAATTTGAACATACAGACATTTTTGCAAATCATTTTAAATCAGTATTGTCTATAATGGCTTGACAAGATGCACATTTCAATTTGTCTAATTCTTATACAGTTCCAGAAAAAAAGATTAGAAAGAACTGACCCTAATGACCCTAAAATAGATTAAAACTTTGTCACCACAAATGTAATGGAGTCAAAAGTATATTAAGTACCCAAGTACAAGTCAATTAATATAGATACTGTGAAGTTAACTTAAACGTATGTTATGTCTTCACATTAAAGTCAGTGTGGCTACAAACTTTAGGCTAATGTTGTCTATTCCGTTTATTCCAAGCACTGCATGTAGGTTAACTAAAGTCACATCCTTCCTGTTTCACCCTCCAGCTTTTATATAATTTTTATATATTTGCCACCTGCTCTTGACTAACGCCAGAGGCCGTGTCCCAATTCGCCAAAATGCCCTTAAATGCACCCTTCGAAGTGTGCGTCGAAGGGCATTACGTAACTTCCGGCGCTGTCCCATTTCAGCTCACCCGACGAATGCGGACACAAATGTGCCCAGTGTTTCCATGGAGATCGACCATAACCGAAGACCATGTCCCATTTCGCCAAATACATACCCTTCGAAGTACCAAAAAGATATATTCCTCAGTGTAGCCGCCATCTTGCTTAAATGGGACAGGCCTACACCATGGACCGTACTTCCACTGCTGTCTTTGCGCGTACGTTACGCACGTTATTTTTAATTATTTATAATAATTTATTATTTAATAAAAAAAGAGTCAAGGTGTCATCCTTGCATCTGTTTATTTCTGTTTAGACTGAATGAACTAAGGAATTGATGTTTCCGTTTGAATATAAATAGGTAAATATAACATTCAAAGTTATTTTTTCCCAATTGTAGTTTCTACATAACGTTAACAAAATATACCTTGTTAAAACGTAATAACAGAGACAATATCATTTTTACATTCATAGTCTATAAACCAGAAAACACTGATTAGCAACGCAACGATTCAGTATTTGGGCAGGTTTAATTTGATCTATGGCTAAGCCACTTTTTACGCCATGAGATTAATATTTAATCAATAATATTAATAAGATTAATACGTTTGTGGAGCCAATCTCCAGCATAATGAGAAGGTTCTACACGTGTCGATGATAAGTTTATGGGAGATTCACCGTTTTTGAAACAAATCTCCAGAGTTGCATAATAAATGGTTTAAGGCACAAGATGTTGCCATTCTGCTGCAAGGGTTGGCAGTGGACCATTGTTCCCCATCAACACAAAGCCCACTGAAGTTACTCCACACAGACATGCCACCTGATACAAGTGGGCAGGTAAATACCAAGCTCTGTGTCAGGGACAGAGCAGAGCTGAGTCCCATTCAGCCAAAACCACCTCAAACATCTCAGCCAGTTTTTATATTCCACTAATGCCACCTCAGACCACAGCACCAGGCAAAATGACGCCAATGTTCTCTTCATCTCCACACCACAATCTGAGAGCACTCCTACTGATCCTGCCCAAACACAAGACAAACCACAAAACCGCAAGCACACAAGGACAATCACCTCCCAACAGATGCACCAAGTGCGGAAAACTCCCCATCACATACAGCTATAGCCAGTTTAAAGGCAGAATTTACTACCCCAACTGGGAGACACTCAATAAGGAGCAGTGGAGCAGCGATTATTAGGCCCGAGCCTGGGACTCCGTCCCAGCGAGGGACTCATTAAAACCGCGTCCGAAACCCGGAAAATGGCAAAAATCAAGTAGTAAACACGCCCCAACATGGCAGTGAGTGGTGTCAAAAATTAGAACTCGACGAGCTCTAATTGTCACAAAAGACCCCGAGAAAAAATAACGAAAGATGACTCGGTAGCGCCACCTCAAACTTTGATTTTCATGGGGCCAATGGGAGCCCGACTCGGAAAAAAGTCGACGTAAAAATCCGAAACTCACATCAAAAAATAGAACATGTCGGGACATGACAAAAATGATATTATGGCCCCGCCCTAAAATGTACAGGAAGTCGGCCATATTGGATCAAACCCGTGAACGGCAAAAGTGCACACCCTCGCATTCAGGACATTTTCTCGCCCAGTTTTCATCAGAAACACATCAAATTTGGCCAAATCCCTCTAAACCCATGTGTGATTAAAGATTAACAATTACATTTTGATTATGACTTTGGGTGTGGTCAGGGTGAATTTTCAACAAAATCGCAATTTTTGCAATATTTCAATAAAATATTTCTCTTTCACACATTTTTTGTTGGGAAAATGCTAATACAGCGTTTATGCACATTTGTGAGCTGAACGCAATGGTATGCAAATCAAGGCACTCTCTCACAAAATGGCTCTCTAGCGCCCTCTTCAAATTTCATTTTCAAAAATTCGTAGAAGACAAGCGATTTGTCGTGGACGTGTGAAAAAATTCACAGGGACGTTATTTGTGATGGGGCACAATGTGAGAAAGTCACATGACTGTAGCTGTTATGGTTTAAGAGAAAAATAATGGGTGGAAAATGCGTTTCCATTATTAGGCCCGAGCCTGGGACTCCGTCCCGGCGAGGGACTCATTAAAACCGCGTCCGAAACCCGGAAAATGGCAAAAATCAAGTAGTAAACACGCCCCGACATGGCAGTGAGTGGTGTCAAAAATTAGAACTCGATGAGCTCTAATTGTCACAAAAGACCCCGAGAAAAAATAACGAAAGACGACTCGGTAGCGCCACCTCAAACTTTGATTTTCATGGGGCCAATGGGAGCCCGACTCGGAAAAAAGTCGACGTAAAAATCCGAAACTCACATCTAAAAATAGTACATGTCGGGACATGACAAAAATGATATTATGGCCCCGCCCTAAAATGTACAGGAAGTCGGCCATATTGGATCAAACCCGGGAATGACAAAAGTGCACACCCTCGCATTCAGGACATTTTCTCGCACAGTTTTCATCACAAACACTTCAAATTTGGCCAAATCCCTCTAAACCCATGTGTGATTAAAGATTAACAATTACATTTTGATTATGACTTTGGGTGTGGTCAGGGTGAATTTTCAACAAAATCGCAATTTTTTGGAATATTTCAAAAAAATATTTCTCTTTCACACATTTTTTGTGGGGAAAAGGCTAATACAGCGTTTATGCACATTTGTGAGCTGAACGCAATGATATGCAAATCAAGGCACTCTCTGACAAAATGGCTCTCTAGCGCCCTCTTCAAATTTCATTTTCAAACATTCGTAGAAGACAATCTATTTGTCGTGGACGTGTGAAAAAATTCACAGGGGCCTTATTTGTGATGGGGCACAATGTGAGAAAGTCACATGACTGTAGCTGTTATGGTTTAGGAGAAAAATAATGAGTGGAAAAAAAATTTCCATTATTATTCTTCTTCTTATTATTTTGGTCGCGACTTTGAATCCACTTTTGACCCCCTGAACGTTAACGAAAAGTCAATTTTATTGGACCCAAAATTCAAGATTGGTGAAAAATTAATTATTTTGATGTTCAAAAAAATTAATGTATCAAAATGACTCAATAGCGCCACCTCAAAATTTGAAATACATTGCGGCAATGAGAGACCTTTTTCATCGTAGACAAATGAAATTTGGTACAAACATAGAACATGTCAAGACAAGTAAAAAATTATATTATGACCCCACCCTAAACCCTACAGGAAGTCGGCCATTGTGGGCGGAACCTCATTTTTTCAAAATTTTACCTCTCACATTTGGATTTTTTGCGCCTTGGATTTTCATTCAAACAATTTGCAAATTGGTCAAAATGAACTAGACCCATGTGGGATTATAAGAAACTCTTTTGGAATTTTCTAAGTAATAAAATGTGGGTGTGGCCAGCCTGCAAAGAAAAAATAAGTTTTTTGAAATATTAAATGGCCCGTAACTAAAACATGCAGTGTCCTAATTCCCGGCATTAATATACGTTTTGTTCAAAATCTTAATCTGAGTGCATAGATATGCAATTCACATATGTCAAATATTACAGTGCTCCACAGCGCCCCCTTGAAATTTTAAATGGTACGTAAAAAAAATTTACTTTGTCACAAACATTTGAATTTTGGCATGGACATCCCCATTCCAATACTGAACAAAAAAGTCAATGACACCATACCTCTATTTTTAAAGGTGTTGCCATGGCAACGTCTGACATTTCTCATTGAAATACAAGGGTTTTGGTTAAATAGGATGAAAAATATTTACTCTGTCAGAGACCATTGAAATTTGGTACACATATTCCTCTCATCATACTGAACAAAAAAGCCAATGAAGACAAACTTCTATTTCCAACCGTTCAGGCGTGACAATGTGATAAATGGTCCCATTCGAATGAATGGAGTAGTATTACTCAGTCGCTGATTTTGGGGGGAGGCGCGATGTAATGGGGAACGAAAGGCAGGATCTCCGCGGTGGCATGTACCCCGCGGTCGCAAGGGGTGGCGAGGGCCTTTATCACTGCTTGCAGTTTTAATTATTATTATTCTTCTTCTTCTTCTTATTTTGGTCGCGACTTTGAATCCACTTTTGACCCCCTGAACATTAACGAAAAGTCAATTTTATTGGACCCAAAATTCAAGATTGGTGAAAAATTAATTATTTTGATGTTCAAAAAAATTAATGTATCAAAATGACTCAATAGCGCCACCTCAAAATTTGAAATACATTGCGGCAATGAGAGACCTTTTTCATCGTAGACAAATGAAATTTGGTACAAACATAGAACATGTCAAGACAAGTAAAAAATTATATTATGACCCCACCCTAAACCCTACAGGAAGTCGGCCATTGTGGGCGGAACCTCATTTTTTCAAAATTTTACCTCTCACATTTGGATTTTTTGCGCCTTGGATTTTCATTAAACAAACTTGCAAATTTGTCAAAATGAACTAGACCCATGTGGGATTATAAGCAACTCTTTTGGAATTTTCTAAGTAATAAAATGTGGGTGTGGCCAGCCTGCAAAGAAAAAAGCCATTTTTAAAAGTTTTTAATTGCATGTAACTCACACAGTTAGTGTCCTACGTCCCGGCATGAATATACTTTTTTATTCAAAATGTTGATCTGAACACATAGATATACAATTTACACAGGTCAGATTTTATATTGCTCCACAGCGCCCCCTCAAACTTTGATTTTATGGGGCCAATGGGAGCCCGACTCGGAAAAAAGTCAACTTAAAAATCTGAAACTCACATCAAAAAATAGAACATATTGGGACATGACAAAAATGATATTATGACCCCGCCCTAAAATGTACAGGAAGTCGGCCATATTGGATCAAACCCGGGAACGACAAAAGTACGCACCCTCACATTCAGGATATTTTCTCGCACAGTTTTCATCACAAACACTTCAAATTTGGCCAAATCCCACTAAACCCATGTGTGATTATAGATTATCAATTTTACTTTGATTATGACTTTGGGTGTGGTCAGGGTGAATTTTCAACAAAATCGCAAATTTATGAATATTTCAAAAAAATATTTCTCTTTCACACATTTTTTGTTGGGAAAACGCTAATACAGCGTTTATGCACATTTGTGAGCTGAACGCAATGGTATGCAAATCAAGGCACTCTCTCACAAAATGGCTCTCTAGCACCCTCTTCAAATTTCATTTTCAAAAATTCGTAGAAGACAAGCGATTTGTCGTGGACGTGTGAAAAAATTCACAGGGGCCTTATTTGTGATGGGGCACAATGTGAAAAAGTCACATGACTGTAGCTGTTATGGTTTAGGAGAAAAATAATGGGTGGAAAATGCGTTTCCATTATTAGGCCCGAGCCTGGGACTCCGTCCCGGCGAGGGACTCATTAAAACCGCGTCCGGAGCGTGGAAAATGGCAAAAATCAAGTAGTAAACACGCCCCGACATGGCAGTGAGTGGTGTCAAAAATTAGAACTCGACGAGCTCTAATTGTCACAAAAGACCCCGAGAAAAAATAACGAAAGACGACTCGGTTGCGCCACCTCAAACTTTGATTTTCATGGGGCCTATGGGAGCCCGACTCGGAAAAAAGTCGACGTAAAAATCCGAAACTCACATCAAAAAATAGAACATGTCGGGACATGACAAAAATGATATTATGGCCCCGCCCTAAAATGTACAGGACGTCGGCCATATTGGATCAAACCCGGGAACGACAAAAGTGCGCACCCTCGCATTCAGGACATTTTCTCGCACAGTTTTCATCACACACACTTCAAATTTGGTCAAATCCCACTAAACCCATGTGTGAGTAAAAATTATCAATTACATTTTGATTATGACTTTGGGTGTGGTCAGGGTGAATTTTCAACAAAATCGCAATTTTTGCAATATTTCAATAAAATATTTCTCTTTCACACATTTTTTGTTGGGAAAACGCTAATACAGCGTTTATGCACATTTGTAAGCTGAACGCAATGGTATGCAAATCAAGGCACTCTCTCACAAAATGGCTCTCTAGCGCCCTCTTCAAATTTCATTTTCAAAAATTCGTAGAAGACAAGCGATTTGTCGTGGACGTGTGAAAAAATTCACAGGGGCCTTATTTGTGATGGGGCACAATGTGAAAAAGTCACATGACTGTAGCTGTTATGGTTTAGGAGAAAAATAATGGGTGGAAAATGCGTTTCCATTATTAGGCCCGAGCCTGGGACTCCGTCCCAGCGAGGGACTCATTAAAACCGCGTCCGAAACCCGGAAAATGGCAAAAATCAAGTAGTAAACACGCCCCAACATGGCAGTGAGTGGTGTCAAAAATTAGAACTCGACGAGCTCTAATTGTCACAAAAGACCCCGAGAAAAAATAACGAAAGATGACTCGGTAGCGCCACCTCAAACTTTGATTTTCATGGGGCCAATGGGAGCCCGACTCGGAAAAAAGTCGACGTAAAAATCCGAAACTCACATCAAAAAATAGAACATGTCGGGACATGACAAAAATGATATTATGGCCCCACCCTAAAATGTACAGGAAGTCGGCCATATTGGATCAAACCCGTGAACGGCAAAAGTGCACACCCTCGCATTCAGGACATTTTCTCGCCCAGTTTTCATCAGAAACACATCAAATTTGGCCAAATCCCTCTAAACCCATGTGTGATTAAAGATTAACAATTACATTTTGATTATGACTTTGGGTGTGGTCAGGGTGAATTTTCAACAAAATCGCAATTTTTGCAATATTTCAATAAAATATTTCTCTTTCACACATTTTTTGTTGGGAAAATGCTAATACAGCGTTTATGCACATTTGTGAGCTGAACGCAATGGTATGCAAATCAAGGCACTCTCTCACAAAATGGCTCTCTAGCGCCCTCTTCAAATTTCATTTTCAAAAATTCGTAGAAGACAAGCGATTTGTCGTGGACGTGTGAAAAAATTCACAGGGACGTTATTTGTGATGGGGCACAATGTGAGAAAGTCACATGACTGTAGCTGTTATGGTTTAAGAGAAAAATAATGGGTGGAAAATGCGTTTCCATTATTATTCTTCTTATTTTGGTCGCGACTTTGAATCCACTTTTGACCCCCTGAACGTTAACGAAAAGTTAATTTTATTGGACCCAAAATTCAAGATTGGTGAAAAATTTATTATTTTGATGTTCAAAAAAATTAATGTATCAAAATGACTCAATAGCGCCACCTCAACCTGAAATACATTGCGGCAATGAGAAACTTTTTTCATCATAGACAAATTAATTTTGATACAAACATAGAACATGTCACGACAAGAAAAATATTATATTATGACCCCACCCTAAACCCTACAGGAAGTCGGCCATTGTGGGCGGAACCCAATTTTTCCAAAATTTTACCTCTCACATTTGGATTTTTTGCGCCTTGGATTTTCATTCAAGAAACTTGCAATTTAGTCAAAATGAACTACACCCATGTGGGATTATAAGCAACTCTTTTGGAATTTTCTAAATTATAAAATGTGGGCGTGGCCAGCCTGCAAAGAAAAAAGACGTTTTTTACAGGTTTTAAATGCGTGTAACTCACACAGTTAGTGTCCTATGTCCCGGCAGGAATATACTTTTTTATTCAAACTGTTGATCTGAACACATAGATATACAATTTACACAGGTCAGACAATAAATTGCTCCACAGCGCCCCCTTGAACTTTTGAATTGGACCAAAAAAATTACTTTGACGTAAACATCTGAAATTTGGCATGGACATTTGGCTTGGCAAACTGAAGAAAAAAGCCAATACAACATACCTCTATCGGCAACTATGTTACCGTGATAACATAATAAATGTGTCATTGAAATGAATGGGGTTCAGATTACTGGACTTTGTTGTAGACTAAATAGATGCTCTACACTCACCAAACTATGGCCTAAAATTCAAAATTGGCAAAAAATTTAGAATTCTCATGTGCAAAAAAATTAATGTGTCAAAAAGACTCAATAGCGCCCCCTCAAAATTTGAAATACATTACGGCAATGAGAGACCTTTTGCATCGTAGACAAATGAAATTTGGTACAATCATAGAACATGTCAAGACAAGTAAAAAATTATATTATGACCCCACCCTAAACCCTACAGGAAGTCAGCCATTGTGGGCGGAACCCCATTTTTTCAAAATTTTAACTCTCACATTTGGATTTTTTATGTCGTGGATTTTCATTCAAGAAACTTGCAAAATGGTCACAATTTACTAGACCCATGTGGGATTATAGGGAACTCTTTTGGAATTTATGGAAGCTATAAAATGTGGGTGTGGCCAGCCTGCAAAGAAAAAGTATGTTTTTTGAAGTTTTAAATGGCCCGTAGCTCACACATGCAGTTTCCTATTTTCCGGCATTAATTAACATTTTGTTCAAAATCTTGATCTGAGTGCATAGATATGCAATTTACACGTATCAAATATTACATTGCTCCACAGCGCCCCCTTGAAATTTTTAAAGGGCACGTAAAAAAATTACTTTGTCACGAACATTTGAAATTTGGCATGGACATCCCTACTCTGATAGTGAACAAAAAAGTCAATGACACCATACCTCTATTTTGAAAGGTGCTGCCATGACAACATCTGACATTTCTCATTGAAATACATGGGTTTTGGTCTACAAGGATGAAAAATAATTACTTTTTCATAGACCATTGAAATTTGGAACACATATTCCTCTCATCATACTGAAGAAAAAAGCCAATGAACACATACCTCTATTTCCAACCGTGCAGGCGTGAAAATGTGATAAATGGTGTCATTGGAGTGAATGCAGTAGTATTACTCAGTCGCTGATTTTGGGGGGAGGAGCGATGTAAGCGGGAACGAAAGGCAAGATCTCCACGGTGGCGTGTACTCCGCGGTCGCAAGGGGTGGCGAGGGCCTTTATCACTGCTTGCAGTTTTAATTATTATTATTTTTATTATATTTGTATTATGCGGGCGCTTTGAGAATAAAATCGTAACATTTTAACATTAAAGTCATAGTTTTATGAGAATTAATTCACAATTTTATGAGAATAAAGTTGTAATTTTACAAGAATAAAGTCGCAGTCAGCGCAAAGATGTAATTTTATCGAGATTTAGGAGACGGCGTAATTCACCACCACGACCAGAATGCAAAAGAATGGCCTTTATTTGAGTTAAAAGATTACATTAAAACCTACGTACGATAGTAGATCTTTATATTGCTGGCCGTTTAAACATTAACAACTGTTGAATCATTTACCCAGACATGACACCCATGAGCCTCTGCGCATAGCTGAGCGCTCCTGGGCAGGACACCGACAGGTGTAGGAGTCTGTGCCTGAGGTGTACCTGGAACATCCACAGATACAGGGTGTGCGCAGTGCTCCAGACCCTGTACTGGGGAACGGAAGACAGTGTGCAATGTCGATCCTGCATAAAGAATTCGGGATCAGGGACTGAAACAAGCTGTCTATAAAATTTGTCTATAAAATAGCTCTAAGTACTAGATAACAACAAAACAAAAAGAAAGAAAAACATTATATAGATATAGATAATATAAATATAAATAAATATAGATACATTTACAACAAAACATTACTTTAATAACATTGTTTTTTAATCTGTAACAGAAATTATGTAAAATGCATCAGTTTCCCTGCAATTCATAAAAAAAATGTTGCTGCACGTAATCCAGCATGACAGAGACCATGCCTAATGCTGCAGGAAGTATCAACTCCTCTGCTATTGTGTTTCTTTTCGTTTCTTTTTTTTTCTTTTTTTCTTTTTTTCTTTTTGCACTGAGCAATTTGGTACATCACCTTATATGATGCTAACAGTGCTCGCCGGTTTACTGAAGTAACATTCACAAAGCGGGATTATTGTTGGCACGTTTTTGCTGAAAAAAATCAAGCGGTTTATAAACGTGATTTATATTTGTATTTACTGTATTTGAGAAGGACTGCACTAAACTGTGACCATCTGCACACAGAAACAGGACAGCACAGTGGACATAGAGATTGGGCTACTTCGGTGCGTAAAGCCGGGGCTGCCCAGTGCGCATGGCTCCACAGGCCCGGGGGGACTGAAGTTATCTACAAGGAGCACATCTTTGAACGGTGAGTGTGCGCAAAGTGCCCATGTTTACAACAGTAGAGAAGCGAAGGTAAACGAAGCGGAGTATGGGACTGCACTGAGACTCCTCCACCTGTATAGTGAAGAGTGGGTTTGCGCTGAGACTCCTCCGCCTGTTAGTGAAGAGTGGGTTTGCGCTGAGACTCCTCCGCCTGTTAGTGAAGAGTGGGTTTGCGCTGAGACTCCTCCGCCTGTTTAGTGGAGTGTGGGTCTGCGCTGAGACTCCTCCGCCTGTTTAGTGGAGTGTGGGTCTGCGCTGAGACTCCTCCGCCTGTTTAGTGGAGTGTGGGTCTGCGCTGAGACTCCTCCGCCTGTTTAGTGGAGTGTGGGTCTGCGCTGAGACTCCTCCGCCTGTTTAGTGGAGTGTGGGTCTGCGCTGGGACTCCTCCGCCTGTTTAGTGGAGTGTGGGTCTGCGCTGAGACTCCTCTGCCTGTTTAGTGGAGTGTAGGTCTGCGCTGAGACTCCTCCACCTGTCTGCGTCTCAGAGCACAGCCTGTGCTCTGTACAGTGAGCTCCAGGGGGCGCCAGTCTCTGCAGCTTTTTCCAGGAGAAGTCCAGTCACTCCACAGGGACAAAATGTGGCCTACTTCATTCAACAGTTTGTGGCTGATTAAAGGCAGCGTACAGCAAAATTGGAAGCAGAGTCAAAAGCAGAGTCAAAAGCAGAGTCAAAAGCAGAGTCAAAAGCAGAGTCAAAAGCAGAGTCAAAAGCAGAGTCAAAAGCAGAGTCAAAAGCAGAGTCAAAAGCAGAGTCAAAAGCAGAGTCTAACGAAGAGTCTAACGAAGAGTCTAACGAAGAGTCTAACGAAGAGTCTAACGAAGAGTCTAACGAAGAGTCTAACGAAGAGTCTAACGAAGAGTCTAACAAATTGAGATTACACCACTGTTTTAAATCCTCTCTTAGAGGGAGTCATGCACTCCTGTATGAAAGAGACCACAGAATAAATGCGGCCTTGGCCAAAGTGATAGAAAAGTAACCGCTATATCTCAGTTTCCTGTGATTACAAGAATATACTGTTATACTGTTGCATGGGAAACAGAGCGTTTTGTACCTTTGTGAGAAAGCAAGTAATCAAGTAATTATATTTGTATATTGTTCATTAAATGTCAATGTTTTTCGCTACAGTTTTATCCTCATAAAATTCTGACTTTATTCTTATGAAATTATTAGTTTATTCTCACAAAATTATGACTTTTTCTGGCTTCGACTTTATTCTCATTACGACTTTAATGCCGTCGTAGTTTCGTAGTTAAAAATACTACCACTTTCCATTTTGAGACGCAAATGAAAATCAGTTTAAATTTAAGGGAAAATTAAATATATTTGTTTATTAAACATTAATTAAAACAAACTTGGTCATAAAAAGGATATTTACCTGTTAATCTTGTTCACACTTTAGTTACAGTTAAATGTTTTGGCCCCATCTTAATCCTGCACCAGTCACTTACTACACTAATATCAGATAGAACTGAATATCCCTAAGCTCATTCTTTAACGTAGTAGTGTTTTCATTTTTTATAATTTAAAGCTCAGCAATATGATAAAATCTATTATGAGAAATATTTTTACTTTTATATTTTTGGATTCAGTTGTATTTTGTCGTATTAAAACAAATGAAAATGTCTTTCTTAATTTCATGAACATAAACAACACAGACTTTTAATCAGTTTCATTTCACACAAAAGCCATATTTCCTTCATCCAGAGTCTTGCGTCTGCTCCAAACCTGTTGTTTTTCCTGACAGAGGACTGGCTGTAGACTTCTCCGTTCAAAAGACCCAATCTGATTATTGACCACTAGAAATGACTGAATCTCTGTTTGATTCATTGCACAGCCCTTTTTGTAATGGCTGCTCCAGTTTGTTGTTGGAGTAAATGGCAGAAAATCACAGGGGGTGGATTTTCTATATTATTGGTAAACTGCTTTGTATATTCATCTCAAGACTTTGCAGCGTTCATTCAAATTAAAGTCATTCATAAAAATCACTAATAACACAAGAGCCTTAACTGTTATTTATACTGAGATCTGAAATGGTTCTTGTTGTTTCCACAGCAGTTCACACTTTGAGATATTTTTACACTTCATCATTTCAAGTTCCAAACTTCCCAAAGTATATTTCTGTTGGATATGTGAACGACTTTCAGATCATTCATTACGACAGTGACACAAAGAAATTGGTCCCCAAACAAGAGTGGATGAACAAACTCACAGAGGAGGACCCTAGGTACTGGGAGAGAAACACTCAGAGGTGTTTGGAGAATGAGCAGGCGGGAAAAGGAAACATAGAAACTGTGAAACACCGCCTTAATGTGACCGGAGGTTTGTGTTGTCTGCACTTTTCAGATTATCATGTATCAACTTTTTATAAATGAAACACATTTAGTCTGAAATATTTATGGACAGTTTCTTTTTTTAGTTTTTAGTGAAAGTAGGAAAAATGTAGTTTTGATGTAAATCTTTTTGTTTGTTTGCAGCACTGGAGTTTTGTTGGTCAGGGATCAGGGCTGTGGTACATTTACTTGTTTTTCATATTCTATTCAGTCAATTTTTGTATATAACCCAAAATCACATCAGCAGTTTCCTCACAGAGCTTCACAAAGTTGTAGATTTAACAGAAACAATAATGAAACATTGACCAACTGAAGCTGTAAAATGTGAGGAATTTAACCATTGCAAATGTAAACATTTCACTCCAAAATGCAACTTGTGATTTATAAAAATGAAATAAATGTCCCTGAAGAAGTTTGAATCCTTTAAAGGATTATCTGAAGCTCTATGGCTGTGAATGGGACAATGAGACTAGTGAAATCAGAGGATATGAGCAACACTCTTTTGATGGAGAAGATTTTATTTCATTGGATTTTGACCCTGAAACTTTTGTCGCTCCAAAACAACAGGCTTTTATCACCAAACTGATATGGGAGAGGGATGGAGAGGCTGTCAGAGTGAAACACTACATCATTCATGAATGTGCTGAGTATCTGAAGAAATATGTGCACCACGGAGAGAGCGCTCTGAACAGGATAGGTAAGAGACATGTAGTTTTAAAACTCTATAACAGATAATGACAAAAACTGTCTTTATTATGTGTAGCCTATAATTCACGCTGGAGGGAAACAGATAATACAACTATGGACTATAATGATTATCTGCTCCCATTTCAGCTAAACACTACAGGGGAGGGCATCTGACACACATGGGTACAGGAGGATGGAAGGGCACCTGACACACAGGGATACAGGAGGATGGGAGGGCATCTGACACATAGGAGGCTGGGAGGGCATCTGTAAACATGTCAGTAGTTGTGTAATGCACTGTTGTGGTGCTGTGTAGAGCTCCCCCTGGTGTCCCTGCTGCAGAAGTCCTCCTCAGCCCCAGTCACGTGTCACGCCACAGGCTTCTACCCCGACAGAGCCATGCTGTTCTGGACCAAAGACGGAGATGAGCTGCTGGAGGACGTGGAACTTGGAGAGATCCTGCCCGACAGAGATGGGACCTTCCAGACTAGTGTGTCCCTGGACCTGTCCTCTGTACCCCCTGAGGACTGGGACAGGTACCACTGTGCGTTCCAGTTGTCCGGGGACAAAAATAAGTATCTGACCAGACTGGACCGTTGCATGATCAGGAACAATGGTGAGTTTTTGATCAAAAGGATGTCACAATATCACATTCTAGTCTGACGATTATTGTGAGAAGAATTATCACGGCTTAAAGATTCTGTAGTTTTTGACCTCTGACCAAACAAGAGTTACATCCTTAATTGAGTTTGTTGTGGTTAATAGCAGACACTTGACCCACCCTGCCTAGTATGAATGTGGTGTGTGAGTGTTGGTGGTCAGAGGGGTTGATGGGGCAGATTGAGGGCAGAGTGAACGGATAATGCACCAAATTGTAAAGTGACTGAGCGTCTGGAAAAGTGCTGTATAAGATGATCATGCATTATTCCTTAGGGGATGCTTACACTCACCCAATCAGACCGAAGCATAGATAGCCCCTAAAGCGCGGTACGTTTGTCCAGTGTGAGTGGACTTTGGCCTGGTTGGAGGAAAGTTCATTTGAACCCCCCCGAACAGCCAACTTAACGTGATGGACGCGTTTGAGCAGCTGAATGATCCTGAGAGCTATGTTGTCGGGAGCTATGTCATCAGGAGCTTCATGCCCCTGGTAGGGTCACCCATGGCAAACAGGTCAAGGGGGATTGGGTCAGACTACAAGTGGTTCAGAAGCCCGTTATGACGAGTGAAAAAGCAAGGTCAGCTACGTTGCCCAGACCGCCGTCACTGGGGCCCCACCCTGGAGCCAGGCTTGGGGTGAGTGCCTGACAGCGAGCGCCTGGCCACGAAGACCACAAGGACCGGTTGGGCACAGCCCAAGGGAACGACGTGGGGCTGTCCTCCTGTGGACCCACTGCCTGCAGGTTGATCCACGAGAGGCTGGTGCAGAGAGATCTGGGCAGCAGGCGAAGGCATGGGGCTTGACAACCGGATCTCCGGACATGGAGACTGGTTCTGGGGACATGGACTGTCACCTCGCTGGGGGAAAAGAAGCCTGAGCTTGTTCGAGAGATTGAGCGTTACCAACTAGATATACTTGGCCTCACCTCCATGCACAGCTTGGGCTCTGGAACCCAACTTCTTGAGAGTGACAGACATTTCCATTTATTGGGCGTTGCCCCCAGGGAGAGACTGTGAGCTTGTGTGGGCTTGCTTATTCCCCACAGCTCACCTGCCTCGTGTTGGAGTTCACCTCAGTGAATGAGAGGGTTGCGTCCCTGCACCTTTGGGTTTAGGACAGGTCTCTGCATCGCTGTTTGGCCCGTAGGCCGACATGGTGAGAGTCCCTGGGAGGGGTACTAGACAGCGCACTGACCAAGGACTCTGTTGTTCTACGACTTCAACGCCCAGGTAACGACAGTGACACCTGGAGGGGGGTGATTGGGAAGAACGGCCTCCCTGATCTGAACCTGAGTGGGGTTCTGTTGTTGGACTTCTGTGCTAGTCACAATTTGTCCATAACAAACACCATGTTCGAGCACAAGATACCAGGACACCCTAGGTCGGCCTTGAAGAGATTCTGGTAAACTGTCCAGCGCCCCAAGAGGCAAAAGCAGTGCTCCACCAACACTGTTTACAATGCAGGCGGAGAGCTGCTGACCTTAACAGAGGAAGGAATACTTTGAGGATCTCCTCAATCCCACTGTCAAGTCTTCCGAGGAGGAAGCAGAGACTGGGTACCCGGAGGCGGACTCATCTATCTCCCTGGCTGAAGTCACTGAGATGGTTGGCAAGCTCCTCGGTGACAAGGCTCCAGGGGTGGATGAGATCCATCCTGAGTACATGTTTCAGGTGGTTTGCGATTGTATGTTTCAGGTGGTTTGCGGTTGTATATTTCAGGTGGTTTGCGGTTGTATATTTCAGGTGGTTTGCGGTTGTATGTTTCAGGTGGTTTGAGGTTGAAAGAGGAATTAATTAATGTACTGGTCTAATATATCATATTCTTCCCGGATGCTAGGAATTTTTATTGGCCCTCAGGTCTTTAGTTGAACTGGCCCAATTGATCATAATCAGTACTTTTTACAGCAAATTTGAGCAATCCTACCAATATAACCTAAATAACATCACATTGCATTGTCATACAGACCTAATATTAATATTTTAAGCCTTATTTAAAGTATAGAGTCAAAACTATGTTAAATGCACCCATCTGAATTATCCACTGTATTGACCACTGGCCCTCCATGTCGAATATTTTTCAAGATATGGCCCTTGTTGAAAAGAGTTTGGGCACCCCTTATTTAGAGTATGAATTCACTTAAAGTAACTAAACTAGACATTTAGGATGCAGACAACGCACATCAGTACCTGTGTCTGTGATGTTAACGTGACTCACCTGTTGTACCTGTGTCTGTGGTGTTAGCGTGACTCACCTGTGCTGTCCCCTGTCTGTCTCAAAGAAGAACTGCACAGCTCTCATCTCTCCTGTGTCGGCTGCTCTCGCTGTTGTTCTCACTGCTGCTGTCCTTGCTGTGGTCACCTTCATCTTGTACAGGAGATGTAAAGGTAACACAACATTTAGTCATGTGTTTCTCCTTTTGTCCAAACTTCAAACATTAAACTAACATGTTTTTTTTGTTTTTGTTTCAGCCAAACAGCCCACGCCTCGTAAGTAACACTTTTATTTACTATTTACTTTATTTACTTTTATTAATACTGCTACTATTACGGTACTGTGACGACAAGTTAGGAATGTGCAAATTGATTTTAAGTATCAATACTTTCGATACCAGCTGTTCTAATTTATTGTATCGATAAGTTCTAGAAATATCAATACTTGTATGAAATTTCATATAAGCCTTTGTGACTCATCATAATACAGTGTTAATGTGATTTCCAAAGTAGATTTGTGTTTTAAACTGTTGTTCAAAGAGTAATCTATAGGCAGAAGCAGTGCTTCACTGTGTGTAATAAACTGTACTTTTGTGTTGTAGCTCCGAGTGAGCCAGAAGTGCAGGAGTTGAACCCTCAGCCACCGTGAGTCTAACACTTTACTCTGTGTTTATCATCTGCTCCAAACCTGCTCCTTTAAGGGTGAGCTCATACTCGCCCAATCCAACCGTGTCCAATCAGAAGCCCTTAAGCCAGACAGGTCAGACAGGTCAGACTCATTTGTCCCTTGATACAATTATATTTGGCACTCGAGATCATATCAAATATGTATTGAAGCTGGCCCGCCGGCCGCCGCGTCAGTATAGCGCATGCACCTCTATTAATACGAATCCCAGAATGCTTTGCAAATGTGTTGGCGCTGGCCCCCACCACTTTTGTTGACACTCAGTAGCATCTGCTACCTGTCGCTTCACTCAAATTTAATCCACCCCTTCTGAAAAACATGCAGATCTTGTTGAAATGTTTCAATAAATATTAAATTTGGCCCACGACTTAGTCACAGTTTTTAATTTTGGCCCTCTGTGAATTTGAGTTTGACATCCCTGTCCTAAGGGATTCACACCATTCTGAGGCTTCATGAGTTTTCACAGTTTAATATTAAATTCAAACTTTCTCTTGCTTGAATCTTATCAAATATGACATTATTGTGTGGCAGAGTAGTTAGCAGCGCTCTTGGCTCATATCTAGAATGTGTTTGTGACTCCAGATCAGGATCCTGGCTCAGACCTGGTCCACTGCTCACAACGGCTTTAACCAAGAGACACTGAAGGAGAGGGCAGATGCAGAGGACACATTTCTTTGACTTTTACTGGAGCGGTTGTTTAAAGCCGTCATTCTGTTTGAAATCTAAACCTGGGTTATAGGGCGCAGCCGTGTCGGTCATGATAAATCTGTTGCTCTGGGGGTGATAGGAAATTTGGTTGCATCAAACTTCTTCCACTTAGGCCCAGAGCATCTTAAACACTGACTGTGGAAGATCTTACTGTATATCTATAACATAAAGAGCGTAAGACAAGTTTCACAGTTAAAGGTGCCGTACCTGATTTTTACTGTTTTAAAAATGTAAAAAACAGAACTAGTTCATTTTAAATGTTTGCAGTGGTCCAAAGTGATTCCTCACTTACCTTATGCATTCAGACCATCCTAATTATTCACCATGATGTGTTTATAAGCACAACTCTCACCGACCAGAGTGGAGTTTTGTCATTGTAATTATCTGTACCATACAGACTCTAAAACACATATGAAAAGACCTTTTTATACCAAAGACAGAGGTCTTATTAAATCAAAATGTCCAAAAACATTATCCTCACATATTTTGTATTTAGAAGCTTTCAATCTCCATATTTCAGCCTTTATTTGGCTCATAATATGTTTAAAGTCTCCAATAGAAATGTTTGACTAGTTGACTGCTAAACTAATCGTTAGCTGCAGTCATATTTTATACCGTTAATGTAAATCTTCTCTTTTATATTGTGATCAAATTGTAGTCCCTGCTCTACTGGAGCACCTGTAGGAGACCAAGGACAGATTTATGATTTAACTTTGTTTTTTAAGGCACTAAAGACGTTTATTGATACTTTGCAACTGATGTTATCAACATTCCCTGGGTGTGTGATGCTAACTGTAGGCACTGCTCTGTCTGAAGATCTGTTATTCAAGTTAGACTTAAATCTGAGTTTTGTTTTAACACAATCTGACCAAAAAGAGCTGACTTATTAGAACTGCAACAGGCGAGGTGATGTGTGCTGTTAAACAACTCCCTTTAAATTTATATTACAAGGTAGATAGCGTTACCCAACAGTTTTTTAGTTAGTCTCTCACCTTTTTGTTGAAAATCAAACTCCTACACAGGACCATGAACGCTCCTGAAAAGGTGTTTAAAGTTTAAATCCATTTTGTATTTTTCTTGAGTTTTCAGACCATTTAAAAAACTTACTTTGCAGTGTTTGCTAACTGTTTACTGAACATTCTTCTATAGACATACATGCAGTACACTTCCAGCGTGATGTCACTGTATCTATTGTCAATGCTGTTTTTTTTCCGTTGTGAAAAAGTATTGATTTCGTTTGTTTATTTAAATATCTGTTGGATCAGTTTGTTTATTCTATTTCATTATGGTTTATTATTGTGTGATTTGTATAAACTTTTGTGAAGGCTCATTATCTTATCAACTGTAGATGCACAGTTTGAACTCATCTGCACATTTTTGCTTTTCAATAAAATCTAATTGGATGAAAAATATTGTTTCCAAATATCCGTGATAAACTTTGGACAGAACGAGACAGGAGCTCCAACTAGTGGTGTGCATGTCACTTTATAGTATAGGGCAGGGGTGCTCAGACTTTTTCAGTATGTGAGCTACTTTTAAAATGATCGTGTCTGTAAGATCTACCACCTAATACAAAAATGTTAAACATATATTTATTTGTAAATGTATTATGAATTCTTACATGTACAGTGCATTTTCATGTACCTTGCACAACGTCATGAGATAATACTGCACAACACAACTGAACTTCCTACATGTTCATAATTACTTGAATGATGATTACTGCTCTGATGACTTGCACTGAATAAAATCAGTGAGGGATGCATAGTTCGGGCAGTAGCTTCTGACAGCCAGGAGTAAAATTGCATTTTTTGTTTGAAATCGATAACAGAGCTAATCATGTTGATTACGGTTTTGTCTTTTTTTTATAGCCATAAAAATCACGTTAAACGAAGTATCAGAATTTACTGCATTTTTTAACACAACTACTTCTATTTTACACATCCATCCGCATTTTTTCTTTTACACATTGAATAAATGAGTGTGAAAATTCCCGCAGCACCCGCACTCTCATTCGTCACCTTCGAGGGACAACAGAGGCAGATTACTGTAATGATGGTAAAATATTTAGATAGCCCCATGTCTCCGCTTTGAGACGCCGTTTGAATTTACATGAGAGCACGACTGGGCACGGAGTTACGCTGCTGGAAAGTCCGCAAACGCACTCTATCGGCGACGATAGGATCCGACGCTATAGGGTTAAACTAACTCGCACTTGTTTATCAGATCGGCATGGCGGTTTGGCTTGTGCTTGTTTTCTGCATATGTTGTGTATTCTGCCCAACAAACACTAAAGGGGGGTGTTTTTAAATCGCATTTCTATAGCATAGTAGCCCCCTGAAAGAGAGCACCTAGTAGCTGACTGAAAGAGAGCACCTGGTCCTTGTCCAGGTGGTCTGAAAATATGTTTTCGGACACCTTCTATCATCTGTTGCCTCTGGGTGTCACCACTTATGCGTGTGCAGCGCCCATGATGTGACCTAGGGTCAGGTGTAATCTGACTGTTGTCCTGTATATTAGTCATGTGACTGGATGGATGACGGGACGTGATCTACCCAAAATGCCTTCGTGATCGATGTAATGAACACCCCTGGTATAGGGATTTATGCACATACTCGCCCAGTGTTATCAACTATTTTTCATGTTTCATAGTACAGCATTTACCGTTTACTGGGCTCAGTTGGTAGAGTTTGTTCACTGATCCGAACGTTGGTGGTTTGAATCCCGCTCTCGAAATAAACCATCATTGGTCATCATTGGTCAAACATCAAATCATTGATTCACCGGTCAGATCCACTGAGCCACAGGTTGGCAGTGTGATTCCAGCTCCCACAGATAAATGCTGTTGTTGTGTCCTTGGGCAAGACACTTTACCCACCTCATCCCCAGTATCTGGTGTATGAATGTGTGTGAATGTCTGTGTGATGGGTGAGTGGTTCCTTGATGTAAAGTATCGAAACTAGATACTCACTGAGGCAAAAATATCACATAACTGAATCAGACTGGACCTTTCCTGAACAGGTTCACTTTTATCAGAACTAGTGTCAGACACATGGTAGAATATACAAATACTATTATTTTGTGTTAAAAATGACAATATTGTCTAAAAAAGAGCTTTTAAAATGATCATTTGGGGATCAAGATTGGCATCGACTCTATTCTGTAGTTTTGAAATCAAGTTTGAAGTGTGGAGAGGCGAGTCCACTCACAATGTGAATATGGTTTTCAAGATGATTTTGAGCCATAAAAACCTCTGTAATTAATGACATCCTATATAGATTAATTTAATGCCTGACCCTGGAATATTCTAGGCAAAGTATTTTTACTCTATGGAGGCAAGCAGAAAAGTTCCATAGTGCTTAACCCTCATGTGTTCTTCCCAGTAGAGTTACATTGAAGTTGTACTGGGGTCAATTTGATGCCAGTTTGTTCCTCTTATTACTCAGGCATAAATTAACTTTTTTTTTTTTTTTTTTTTTTTTTTAAATACATTTTGGCTCTATTTTTAGCCTGACTTCAGACAAATCCACTGATAGCACATTTGCCTTACATTTATATATTTAGAGCCAGTAGGCCTTGATTATGTGAAAAGAGTGCATTTTCGACATTTTAAATTCCTATAACTCTGAATTTACATGACTGCACTTGGCAAAGTTTTTGAAAAATGTCAGATTTTTGAATGAACAATGTAAGTCTATGGACAGTGGAACTATTCAATTCATTTTCAATTCATTTTATTTTTGTAACGCCCAAAATCACAACAACAGTTGTCTCGAAGGGCGTTCATGTTTTGGTTGATGGGGGAAACCAGAGTACCCGGAGGAAACCCATCCAGACACAGGGAGAAACATGAAAAACTCCGCACAGAAAGGCCTGGGCGACCCGGGGATCCAACCAAACCTTCTTGCTGTGAGGCATGAGTGTTGCCACTCAGCCACCGTGCTGCCTAAACACAAAAACAAAACAACAGGAAAAATCAGACAAAACAAAAAAAATCGGCCAGGCGAGTAGGAGGGAGGGGTCGGAGGAGGGCCAGGCGAGGAAGAGGAAGACGAGGCGAGGAGGAGGAGAGCCGGGCGAGGAGGATGAGAGCCAGGTGAGGAGGAGGGCCAGGCGGGGAGGAGGAGAGGGTCCAGCTGTCATCGGGGCATCTGAAAGAGTTACACTCCACAGGGGGAGTGGGACAGGGGACAACATGTGAATAGCATTGCTGATGAGAAAATAGGACAAAGCAGAGGATAGTGCTCAGGTTGCCATACTTCCCCCAGCTACTTATCTCCTACTGCAGCCTATCTTATCCCGGGTTTTAATGTCCCTAACTCCCTCACTATGTAACCTGGTCATACACTATACCGAAGAGGAAGGTTTTAAGCCTGGTCTTAAATACAGAGACTGTGGGGGCCTGTTTAACATCAGCAGGGAGTTGGTTCCATAGCACAGGAGCTTGGCAACTGAATGCTCTCCCTCCCACTGTACTTTTGGACACTCTAGGAACCACTAATAGTCCTGCATTCTGAGAGCGGAGTGCTCTGTTTGGCTGGTACGGGACAATAGCATCTTGCAGATAGGATGGGGCCATACCGTTTAGGGTTTTGTATGTCAGGAGGAGGACTTTGAATTTGATTCTAAGCTCAACAGGAAGCCAGTGCAGATATTTTAGTACAGGACTGATGTGGTCTCTTCTAGGCTAGGCTTAACTAGGCCTTGTCTAAAGCAGGATGAGGTCGACCACTACAGTATCACTCTAAATATGTGACTGGAACTTTAAAACAACTAAAAACACAATTCAAAGAGAGTCAGAGCCTCCTACATAAGACATGTCCTACAGAGAACTGCACCTCCATAAGACCTGTCCTACAGAGACCTGTCCCTCCATAAAACATCTCCTCTGATAGACAGAGCCCAGGATCTATGCTGCTGAGTGAAGATCGCTGACATCTGTGCAGCCAGTGACCCCCAAAAATGCTTAAGGGGGCATTTTCTTTATGTAATAAGAAATAAAATATAAATATATAATATGAAAATGAACATTTCTACAATTGACTCCTCAGGTTGAAAACAAAAGGCCCAAGTTACACTAATAATGGACTGTCATTCTCACTCACTAAAGTCTAGTCAAATGCGAAACTGTTTTGAAAAGGCTGTTTTTTATACAAATCTTTCAATAATTCTTCAAAACAGATTTTAGCATCAGAATTTATCTTGAAATGAAATGACTGACTGTTCAGAGCCATTTGACTCTGCAGGTAACAGCAGCTCGTGTTTGGGGCCATGTAAGTCTGTGGACAGTGAAACTAGGCTTTGTTGGAGCTGTCAGCCAGAGGAAGCTCTCTGTCCATGGGTTTGAATTGAGTGTTTTACTTATTGTAAAGATCCAGTCACAGATTTACAGATGAGATTAGATTACTGTGTTAGTCCTGATCCTGTTTTAGACTAAGCCTAGTTCCACTGTCCTTACATGGACTAGACCAGGAATAGACCAGAGCTAGACCAGGATTAGACTAGGACTAGACCAGAACTAGACCAGGACTAGACCAGGCCTTGTTCTGTGCTTCTGCACTTTCACTCTTTAGGTCAAACTGGTTGAATCTGCAGAAACCAGCAACTGCAGCGTGAAGGGCAGAGGCCAACTGCTTTCACACCTGCAGCTCAGAGTCATCCAGGTTTAATGCTGGATTTCAGATGACATCACACCATTCTATAGGCCAGTCACAGTTAATATAGATGGGACAGCAGTTAAAACTGATACTGTTCATTTAGAACATTTTTGTTCTAATTCAGTCAGTTTTTTTTAATCTAGTCAACAGTGTTGTCACGATATTTCAAACTCGATTTTGATATTAAGGAATAGACTTGATACTAGATACAGATTCTGATACCACTATAATAATAAAAGCCCCTTTTCTTTAGACAATAGAATGTGATTTTCCACAGTAAATGATGGTACTTTCTTTTCTATTCCCATGTGTCCTTATATCTGTGTAATTCCTCAGTGGTCCAAGTAGTTTCCATAGTGGTCCATGTGGTGTGGTGTATACTAGGCTATGTGTCTTATATTTGTTCTGGTACAGCTCAAGATCATTCTAAAGATGTTCAGGAAAGGTTTATTTCTGTCCTGTGAAGGGGACTTTTTTAGTATCAATACCTGCTAAAATGAGTATCTAATTTTGATACTAGTTTTAGCATCGATTAATATTTGATTTGGATACTTTTGACGACCTGACTCCAACTTTGATCCCCAGTTATTTTAATATCTTATCTTTACATGTTAAAACATGTGGCAAAGGAGCTGTGGCAGCAAATGATGGCAGAATGTGAGGCAGAGGGGCTGCCTCACATCTTGAACAAAATGTGTTTGTCATAAATCATTGAAATTTGGTACACATTCTACACATCATAATGAACAAGAAAGCAAATGAAGACATGCCTGTATCTCCAACCCTGCAGGTGGGACGTTGTTAGAAAATGTCTCATTGGAACGAATGGAGTAGTAACATATAAAAACTGATTTTGGTGGGAGGGGTGATGTAAGTGGGAAAAAGAGGCAACATCTTCATGGTGATGTATACCCTGTGGTTGCATGGAGTGGCAAAGGCCTTTATCACCCCGTGCAGCTTTATCATCATTGTAACAGATATGGTGTTTAGGGCATTTTGAGAGACCCCACCTTATGTTTAAATCGGAGATACATTGTCTTCCTCTCAGACGCCTTGTCCCTGTTATAACCCTGTGTGTGGCCTCAGGCGTGTCTCTAATGAGCTCTGGGTCCTAACTTTTTTTTTTTTTTTATTATGGCCCAATCCCAGAGGAGAAAGAAAGAGAGAGACAGCAAGAGAGAGAGTCCACAAAGCTCCTGTCGTCTCACCTGTCTTTTTTTGCTCCTGGACGCAGCATCTCAATAAAACAGGTATGATTCATAGATTTACACTTACAGTTTGACAAGATTTGTCAGGGATTAAATGTTGTTGTTGTTGTTGCTGTTAATATTGTAACAAATATAATACATGTGTAACATGTACATGTTCTATCTATGTGTTTAGTTTGATTTAACTCACAGGGACAATACAAATAAAAACATGCAGCTAACTAGAAGAGGGGTTATACTGAAGTCCTTTGATAGGCTGATATAAATATTATCGATAGAGTACTTACTTGTTTGGTTAATGGACAGACATGATACAATATGAATGTAAACACACCAGATTATAGCCAAAGGTTCATGTCCATCTGTTGCCCAAAGAGCTGGGGTCACAAAGGGCTGGGCACACAAAAGGGTCAAACAATAAAATAAATACATTTCATATATACAAGAACATGCACAATTCACTCTTCTTTTTTCTATAATTTCACAGTCAATTTGGCCACACATTCAATGACATCTACATCGTGTACCCACCCCCTTCATGTTCAGCCCATGCATGCAAATATGTCTCCAAAGAAAATCTATTAAAATCACAGTGCCACTATAAATGGGTGCATGTTTGGTTTGACCATAAACAGTTTTTCATTTAAGTGTACATAAGACATCTTCTCAGTGTTAACTATCATAACTATCTATTCCATAGATTCCACCTTGGACAGATACTACCTTCCGACCTAAGGTCTGTGGGGTATACACAGGGTATACACAGGTCACCTCTGGTGGGGTGTTGCATGGTCCTTTCTGAATTGTCTTTATATTTAATGCACTCCTTTAATGGTGGTGCAAGGGAGTAAAGACCTTGTAAATCAGACATGCTCTTTTACCATGTTGTTAAATCCAGTAGTTTACAAGTAAATTAATCCAATCACTTGTCCACTCCCCCATCCACATACAATTATCGTGCTATTGTCATACTATTATCACACATTTGCATATGTTTGACACATATTTACACGCATTTACATATAATTTACATATATTCACAAACAGGTGTTGCATTCATACAGGGCGGTTTAATGTGTCAATGATATTGTATGTAATACAACGAGTTCTTGGTCTTGTCACTAATAAAAATGATCAGGTTCAGCATTTTTGAATTTACCTTTTGGGTATTTCATTGTCAAGTGCAATGTAAACAATAGGAAAATGTGACCCCATCTGGGAATATGACATCATCATATTCTAGGACCTGACACAGCCAATGAGAGAATCAGATCAGATATGGTCTAATAAATCAATAGTAGGAAATGACCATGATGATATGATTTTTATTGAGTAGAAAGTTGAACTTAATATAAAAATAGAAATATAAAATATAAATATGAATAGCCAAAAAAAAAAAAAAAAAAGAGTCTTGTCACTGTCTGACCATTAAGAACTGACTTAGCTGGAATTACAACAGGTGAGCTGATTTGGGTTGTTAAACAAGTCCTTCTCAAATAACATTAGCCAACAATTTTTTTTCAGTCACTCTCATCTTTTGGTTGAAAATCAAACTCCTAAACAGGACCATGAACACTCAGATTGGTCACAAGCTCCTAAAAATGTGTTCTTTAAATCAATTTAAGTTTCAGAAAAAAAAATAATAATAATAATAATCTAAAAACTTATTTCACAGTGTCACCATGGTAACATTCATCTATAGAGATGTGTGTGAGACAGGATTGTATGTGAGGATTAGGGTTGTGCATGAAAATTTGGGTTGAATGTGAAAGTCAGGGTTGTGTGTCTGTAAGTTAGGGTTGTGTGAGGGTTAGGGTTGTGTATGTGAGTTAGGGTTGTGTGTGTGGGTTAGGGTTGGGTGTGTGGGTTAGGGATGTGAGTGTGAGTTAGGGTTGTGTGTGAGAGTTGGGGTTGGGTATGAGGGCTAAGGTTGGGTGAGAGGTTTAGGGTTGTATGGGTTTGGGTTGGGTGTGAGGGCTAGAGTTGGGTGTGTGGGTTAGGGTTGTGTGTGAAGGTTAGGGTTGGGTGTGTGGGTTAGTGTTGTGTGTGAGGGTTAGGGTTGGGTGTGAGGCTAGGGTTGTGTGGGTTAGGGTTGGGTGTGTGGGTTTGGGGTCGGTGTGTGGGCTAGGATTGTGTATGGGTGTGGGTTGGGGCTGGGTGGGTTGGGTGTGTGAGTTGGGTTGTGTGTGAAGGTTTGGGTTGGGTGTGTGGGTTGGGGTTGGGTGTGTGGATTAGGGTTGTGTGAGGGCTAGGGTTGTGTATGTGAGTAAGGGTTCTCTGGAGGATGTTAAACCGCAATAAACAGCTGTAATCCTGCTTTTACACCGCTAGGGTTATTTATTAATTCATTTGAAAATAATTTCATTTAAATCCTTCTGTTGTCCCTTAGGTCTTCTCATCATTTAGTTTCCTGCCTTCTCTTTCCTCTCCCTCCTTTTTTTCTTGTCTCCTTTCTCTCATCTCCTACTTACTCTTCTCCACTCTCCTTGTCTCTTCCCTCCTCATCTTGTCTCCTCGTCTTCTCCTACCTTCTTTCCTTATCATGGCGGTGTCTTTGTGGCGGCGCTCACTGGAGGAAGTGTTCTCTACAGCGACGGCAGCAGGCAGAGTGTGAGCGTGCCTCAGGAAGCACTGTCCCGTGTTACTTCCTGTTTCCAGCAGCTGGCCTCGTCATTGGGGAGCTCAGCTGATGACAGCTTCCCTGCGAGAAGAGCTGCACAAGACGCGCTCTCTCGCCCACCGCATCAGCCAAGGTCCAAACCCTCACTGCATCAGTCAACACTACCCCTAAACCCTAACAGCATGAACCCTAAACAATAAATGCTAAATCCTAACACACACCTAACCCTAAATACTAGCACCCTAAAACACTAAAATCATGAACCCTAAACCAGGGTTCTCAGACTCGCAGCCCGTGGGCCAAATGCGGCCCTCAAAGTGCCGCTCGAAGTACCCAACTGACGAAGGGGACTCTTCCGTGTAGCCGCCCTTGTGCTGAAATGGGCGATAGTGGCTCAATGGTTAGAGTGTTGTGGTCGGAGGGGCCGATGGTGCAGATTGGCAGCCTCGCTTCCGTCAGTCTACCCAGGGCAGCTGTGGCTACAATAGTAGCTTACCATTCATCAAGTGTGGAAATGAATGAATGATGACTATAGTGTAGTGCTTTTGAGAGGCTTTGACAAGCCTGTAAGTGCATTACAAGTGTAAGCCATTATTGTTATTATGGGACAACACTTGTCGTGCCGGCAGTTACGCAAGCCTTTAAATGCACCGTACGAACAGCACTTTGAACGGTTCATTTTTTCTAACAAAGCTTTTCTTGTGGAAAACCTAATGTGGCCCAGCCTCACCCATACTCTGCCTCCAGCGGGCCCCCAGGTAAACTGAGTTTACCTGGGAGACCCCTGCCCTAAACCCTGAATCCTAACACCCTTAACCCTAACCGTGAACTCTAAACACTGACTCACTAACACCCTAAACTGTAACACCTTAAACCCTAACATCCTAAACCCTAAGCATTGAACCCTAAACCCTACAACTTAATACACAGATGATAGACAATGTTTGAGGGCCCCTATTCCTGTTCAAGGAAGATTATCTTTCCAAACAAAAATTGCTTCTTTAACTCCCCTCTCAAACCATTTATTTTCTCTGGCTAAGATCTGTACCTTTCTATCTTCAAAGGAGAGCCTTGAGATGGAGATGTACGGCGGACTGTGTTGGTACATTCTCTTATGGAGTAGCTGTTTAGTTTCTACAGTGTAACCTCACTGGACTCCTGTTTTTTTGGCAGATCTATTGAAAGCCCACTTTGTTTATCAACAAGTCAAGAGGCCTTTCTCCACGTGTTGTTCCTACTTCACTTTCCCTCTGTGTTTGTGGCTACCACTTAAGCTCTGTGTTGTAGAGTACAGATAACTCTGAGTTTGTGCTGCAGTGGATGGTGTGAATCAAACAGCAGGTATTGACCAGTGTGTGTGGGCTTCCTGAAAATTTCTACGTGGAGACACCAGACCTCTCCTATAGTTACTAAACAATCTAAGAAGGCCAGTTTGTTCTCCTTTGCCTCTTCCGATGTGAACTTGATGTTTGGAATCCACAGCATGAATATGTGCCATAAAGGGTTCCAGATCTTGATTTTAATCCAGTTGTCATCCATGCATCAATACCAATGCGTGGGTGGAATGCCTGGAAATGAGGCCAGTGCAACCTGTTATCAAATTTGTTCCATATATAAGTTAGCCATACTGGGAGAGACCAGTGAGCCCATGGCACAGCTGTCGATTTGCCTATAGCAGTTTCCTCTAAATTGGAAATATGTAGTATTTAAACAAATTTCCAGCAGTTTGCAGATTTGGTCAGGTGACAGTTTAGTTCTCTCTTTTATCTTAATATCCTGCAGTAGCCTCCTCTTTGCTGCCTCTACCACTACTGATATGGGGATACAAGTGAAAAGAGAGGTCACATCAAATGAAACCATTGTCTCATCTGAATCAAACTGGAGATGCTTGACTTTGTTCATAAATTATGCTGTGTTCTCAATATGGTGCTCCGTGTTGCCAACTAGAGGAAACAGGATGGTCTTCAGATGGTCAGATTGTATGTGATGAGTCTGTGAACAGGAATGGGGGCCTTAGACATTATCCCCCATCTATAACTCCATCATCAGACCCAAAGCAAACAAACATAACAAAGAGAACAACAGAGCAAGCCATTAGGGCCATCTATAGGGTTGAATGTGGGCCATTAAGGCTGAAACTGTAAACAATAGCTGTGTTTATATATAACTCTAAACACTAAACCCCAAACCGTAAACCCTAAACCCCAAAACACTAAACCCTCTAACCTAAAACTCACTAAACCTTCTAATGTTAAACCCCTAAACCCCCTACAATTCTTCTAACCCCTTAAACATCTAAACCCTAAACCCTTCTAACCCTAAGCCACAAATCACCCCTAAAACCCTAAAACCCTCTAACCTTAAACCTCTAAACCCCTGAACCCTTTAACCTTAAATACCTAAACAACTAAACCCTCTAACCCTAAAACACTAAACCCCAAACCTTTCTAACCCTAAACCTCTAAAACCCTCTAACTTAAACACCTATACCCTCTAACGTCAAACCCCAAACCTCTATACACTAAACACTAATCCCTCAAACCCTCTAATCTTAAACCCCTAATGAAAACACTAAGACCTTAACCTTTCAAAATATTTACACTCAGGACAGGCCTGAGCAGGACCAGGCCTGAGCAGGACCAGCCAAAGTTCCAGCTCTGACCCTAAAATCTCCTCTGTTGCAGGTTTGGCCCGTCGCCTGATTCGTCTGTTGTCTGCCTCTGACTCCGCCCCTCTGCATGACCCTGTGACCTCCAATGACCCCACCCGTTCCTCTGACCCCGTGGCCTCCAGTGAGCCCGCCCCCTCCTCTGACGGACAGGTGAGCGAGCGGCTGTGGGTGAACTTCCTGTCTGCAATGGAGTGCTTCCTGTCTGACCTTCAGAAAGTGAGCGATCTGATTGACCAGTTCCCTCTGACACAGCGCTCGGACCGCCGCTCTCTGATTAACAGCGGTAACTGCAGCCTTTGTCCTCACAGTTTGTGGCCTTGTTTCTTGTGGTTATTTATCTATTAAAGTCAAACTTTTGATATAAAGTGCTTTTCATACAAATGTAACACAAAGTACTTTACAGTCATTAAAAAAATCCCGAATGTTAATTGTTTGTTTGTTCACAGGGTGTAAGGACGGCGTACTGGGGCTAGCAGCTGGTGTGGCAGCGGTTCAGGCTCCTTGGATCAGTTTGGACGAAGATCCTACTCCAGACCTTCAGAACCACATCCGTACTTTAGACCATGATCTCCAACATCTGCAACAGCGGGTGAGACTGTGGAGGAGCGGGGGGAGAGAGGTGCAGGAGGGGTTAGGGGGCTGAGGGGGTGAAGGAAGATTTAGAGGGGGTGAAGCCTTCACTTCAAAACATGAGTATAAGTTGTTAAGTTGTTCAGTGACAGGGCGTGAGTAGCGTCTGGAGCTTTGTGCTTGCAGCTGGTTTGTTGCCTCAGCCCTCTCCAGACAGTGGCAGCGTTGTTAGCAGAGAACTTTTGCTGGAGCCGCTTAACATATTGTTCTGAAGAATGGTTTCAACTTTCTATATCCATGAAATCACGTAGGTGATGTGCCACCGTGAGAAAACTACATACTATACCTTTGATTTATACTTCATAAATGAAATAAATGTAATACAGTTTAATGAGGATTGGCTTCATCATTCATTTGTATGTAAGAAAATTTACAACGATCGCACTGAAGCAGAGAGGTGTCTCTGTTGCTTCACTTAAACAGTGAACTCATCTGACCCATAGTTAGTCACACCTGACACCTGTTCTGACCCTGTTTTGTTCCAGGTGCCTGTGGCCTTCTGGGCCGTGGAGCCCTCAAAGCCGCTATGGTTCCAGTTGGATTTGTCTCGGGCTGAGGTGGATTCAGAGCAGAGTCTGGAGGAGCTGATGACGGTCAACGCTAACAACGATGTCACAATCTGCTGCCACTGCTGTGTTTGAAAGAGAGAGAAGGGGCAAAAGAGGGGGCAGAGCGAGAGAGGAGGGGCACAAGATGGGGTAGGGAGAGAGGAGGGGCAATGGGAGGGGCAATAGGAGGGGCATGCGTTAGTCTCCTGTTACATTTGTTACTGTATGCTTTTTAACAACTATTACTAAAGATTTGTGTTTATTATTTAGTAGTGTCTATTTTCATAGCTTCATTGCAATGTCAACCCTTTAAATGTTTTGGTGCTGTCATATTATAAATAAAAAATGTCTGACTGAAAGAATACGATGATGACTGCTGCTTTAGGGTAATGAGGCTATCGAGCAATAAAACATGTGCAATAAACACAATAAGAGTAGTTTATCTGTATTCACATGAGCAGCAGCCAAGGGGACGACATCATCATCAAGAGGGGGTAAAAAAAGAGAGGAGGGGCAAAAGAAGGGACAGAGAGAGAGAGGAGAGGCAAAAAAGGGGACAGAGAGAGAGGAGGGGCAAAAGAGAGGACAGAGAGATATAGGAGAGGCAAAAAAGGGGCAGAAAGAGGGGGGGGGGGCAGAGGGAGGGGCATGCTCATATTCACTGCAGCGGGTCTGTCAGTACTGCAGGGGGCGCAACGGAGAGCAGGGTCAGGGTCACAGTGTGTCTCATGTCTGATGACAAAAATGACTCCTTGAGGCAAACACATTCATGGCTCTTGTTGGGGACCTGGCAGCGGGCAGGGAGTTGTAAAATGGTCTAATTCTCATCAATAACCATACCTTGCAAACTCACATCTAACTTGCTTTTTAAGGCACGGACAACAATAATGGCAAATGTCAATAAAAAAGGGTCAACACACATTACAGCAAAACGTACACAGAAAAGAAAACTCTCATGGAACCAAAGGCTAACAAATTGTGACCGTGCAAGTTAATAATATTTTGTTACTACAAAACATCTCCATTTGGAGGAGCCCCGTTGCCACTTCCAACCCCCCAGGGTTCAGCCTATAAATGTGTCTGCATGACTGCTCCCTAGGTCGGGTCCTAGCCTTTTTTTTTGTCAGTTAAAAAGACTAAGGTAACTACAGATTGAGGTAACCAAGGTGGTTTTTGCTATCTGCCTCTCTTTATACGCCATCCCTGCTGTCGATAACAGTGTTATTTGTTTGTTGTGTACTTCTGCTTTACGTGTGTATAGTCTGTGTCCTCTGTTTTTGACAGTTCCTCCTGTGGCATTAAATCTTTGCATAATAAGCCAATAAATCCATAACACCTATTTTATTTAACAGCAGCACAGGTTCTCATGTGATTGCTCCCTGTAAAAATCTTTAGCCCAAACATGATTTATCTGTGTCCCAACAAAGTGCAGTGTGTGTCCTCAGTAGTAAAACCACAGACTCTATGGACATAGCTAACTAATCTATGGACATAGCTAACGCACTAGCCGACACGTTCCAAATAGGACGTAAGCATGGGCATGATTTGGCTCCCTAGGAGTGGTACCTTCAACAGCCTTGCTCCTGATTGGCTCTTTGGTTGCTATGATACTTGTGGTCGGAATTCCAAATATGGAATTCTGCTCCAAATTTGCCCCTTTAACTACCACGATGAGCTTCATTTGGAGCTGAATGCTGTGGGTAATATCACACTCCCTCAGTCCACTTCTCCCTGTACACCAACTGCTGCACCTCCAGCCATGACTCCATCAAACTGGTTAAGTTTGTGGATGACAACACCCTCATTGGGCTCATCTCAGATGGCAATGAGTCTGCCTACTGGAGGGAGGTGGACTGGTGTCCTGGTGAAGCAGCAACAACCTGGAGTTTAACACCCAGAAGACAGTGGAGATGATTGTGGACTTCAGGAAAGTCACAACTTCACTGTGGACTCTTTCTGCTTCCTGGGCACCTGCATCACTCAGGACCTCAAGTGGGAGCCAACCATCAGCTCCCTCAAGCCAAGCTGCCAGTCCAGATGATGGTGCAGTTCTACACGGCCATCCTCACCTTCTCTATCATTGTGTGGTTCGCTGGGGCCACTGCCAGGGACAGACAGAGACTGCAGCGCATTGTGCCTCTGCTAAGAAGGTGATTGGCTGCAGCCTTCCATGTCTCCAGGGCCTGTACGTCTCCAGGACTCAGGGGCGAGCAGGCCATATAGCAGCTGACACTTCTCACCCTGGACATGGACTATTTGAGCCACTTCCCTCTGGCAGGAGGTTACGGTCCAACAGTTTCTTCCCCTCTGTCGTTTGTCTCATGAACACGTTATAATAAGTGCACTAAACTGGACACTTTATAATACCGGTCGCTTTAATAAGCCATGTTTGCACTGTTGTTCTGATGCTTCTATTGTTCTACCTCTATGTATTTTATATTTAAGCATATCTTTTAGTTTAACTTTTAACTTTGTGCATGCCCTTATTTGTATTTATTCAGTGTGCTTTTATGTTCCACTTTATCAGTGCAGTAAGTTCCTAGTTTATGAGCTATGTTCACCGACGATGGCAATAAAAGTCTTCTGATTCTGATTCTGATCCACAGCCGTTCCACAGCACCGCCTCTGATATAAAGTGGTTTCTTCTGTTTTTTTGTTTTTTTTTTATTCCTGAACACAAGCATCGCCACTGTAGGTCATAACCCATGCCAGAACAAGAGCAAAACAACAGCAATCTCAATTCACCAGAGCCAGTCTCCAAAAAGAGACCAGTACCTGACAAATAAAAAATTCCTATCAACGTGTCGGCATAGCAACCAAGTGTCACATACAAATGCAGTTATGTTAACAACAACAACAACAACAACAACAAAAGAGGTCAACTCTGAACTAAACACAAAATATCTGATGATTACAATAATATCTGAAATAACTGAATCATATTTTCAGATGGTAAGCAGACGGTTTGTCGGTCTGTAACCTGACTAGCTGAGTGGTGAATGGAGGAAATGTTTTTGTTTGTTTTGTTTTTTTTTCAGAATGATTCGAGGAATGCCTGCTGTGGAGCTGACTGTTTTGTTTTTTTTATTGGAGCCTGAGGTGTAAAGACCAGCATTACAATTTTAAACCAGTAATGTAGTGATATTAAATTTAAAAAAAAAAATAAACAAGACAAACAGTAATAGACAGTGAGAAGTGTCTGTATTGTTGGTAGATGCAAAAGTTCATGTTCCCCAAGTTCAGTTCTTAGTAGCAAAAGCTCTTGGATGAAATTGCAGTTGTCCAAGTTTAACAAACATATATATATATATGTTTGTCTTGTTTATTTTTTTTTTATTTAATATCACTACATTACTGGTTAAAAATTGTAATACTGGTCTTTTTTGTTTTATTTACACCTCAGGCTCCAATAAAAAAAAACAAAAAAACAGTCAGCTCCACAGCAGGCATTCCTCGAATCATTCTGAAAAAAATAAATTAATAAAAAAAAATATATACATTTCCTCCATTCACCACTCAGCTAGTCAGGTTACAGACCGACAAACCGTCTGCTTACCATCTGAAAATATGATTCAGTTATTTCAGATATTATTGTAATCATCAGATATTTTGTGTTTAGTTCAGAGTTGACCTCTTTTGTTGTTGTTGTTGTTGTTGTTGTTGTTATATATATAGGGGCGGGTAAAATCTGCAGAAGGATGGGTACATATGAAATCTTTTTTTTTCTACTGCATAGGATCTTGGTAGCTCACCATCAAGAGATGAATTGGAGGATTGTAGTCCATATTTTTCAATCCAGGACAATGCACAATTTGTTACATACATACATACATACATACATACATACATACATATGCAGAGAAAACATATTTTAGCAATATATAATAGTAAATTTATGTGTATTTCTACATCACAAACTCCAACCCCAACATCCTACGTCAGCATTCCACAGTTAACACAGTTGTGATTCATGTTGGAACTAATGATCTCTGTTTGCAGCAGTCAGAAACACTTAAGGACCACTTCTTAACTCTCATCTCCACCATCCATAGTCTAAATAAAAAATGCATAACCTCTGGCCCACTCACCCCACCTCGCTTTGGAGACATCAAATTCAGCCGCTTAAGACAACTTCACATCTGGCTCAAATCCTTCTGCACCACCAACCATATCCCCTACATAGACAATTTCCTTCTGTTCTTCTAGAGACCCGGACTGTTCAAAAAGGACCTTCTTCATCCAAATCTCCATGGTTCATTTTTTTTTTCCAGAACATACAGCTCACAATAGAATCTACATGACGGTTTTCTCCAGAAATCTCATCACCATCGTCCACGCCATCAATAGAATCATCACATCATACTCCGGTAATTTTCAGCAGACAGCGGCCTATTCACAAAAACTCTTACAATCGTACAGTTAACATCAATAATTTATCACAGCTCACCAAAATTAATTTATCAAAGATTCCTCCTACTCATCCTCCTTCAACAATAAACATGGCACTTTTAAACGGCCGCTCTCTGCTGAACAAAGCTTTTATTGTCAATGACTTGATTTTAGACCACAAACTTGACTGTCTCTTTTTAACGGAAACTTGGTTGGGTGGAGATGGACCGGTTTTTCTCAATGAGGACCCCCCCCCTCTGATTTTAACTATGCTTTTTCAATTAGGGGTAGTAAAAGGGGAGGTGGCACTGCTTCTATATGTTCAAGTACTCTGGCCACCAAACCTATTTTATTTAATCATTTTACAAGTTTCGAATACCACGCAGTTGTTTTTAATAACCCACAAATTTTAGCAGTAACAATTTACAGACCACCAAAAAAGTGCAGTAATTTTATCAATGAATTTTCCGAATTCTTATCAATTTTACATAATTCTTACAATATGATTATTTTAACCGGTGATTTTAATTTACATGTAGATATTTTAGACCCTGTTGCAAGGGAATTTTTAAATGTTCTTGATTACATGGATTTTACCCAGCATGTGACACAGCCAACTCACAACAGAGGACATCACTCATGGCCTGTCTGCGAGTGTGTCCTCTGTTGTTGACCTGGCTGTGTCTGATCATTTCTGTGTGTTTTTTAATATCACTGGTTTTATTCAGCGGGAGACCTCTGTGGGAACTGTGAGGAAGCATCATCTTACCCCTGAAGTGGCTGCAAATTTTATTCAAATTTTAGAGAACACTCCTCCAATTGTTTTACCTGCCTCCTGTGATTTTATTGTTGATGATTTTAACAGCGAACTTAAATCCACTTTAGACACAGTTGCTCCTCTTAAATTAAGCAAGGCCCCCTCCAAACCTGTGGCACCATGGAAAAATGAATCAATAAAACAACTCAAACGAAATTGCAGAAGGGCAGAAAGAAAATGGAGGAAAAACAAAATCACAATTAACTTTCAAATGTATAACCAACATCTAAAAACATATAATAACGCCATCAGAAACAATAGAAACTCATATTTCTCCAAACTAATCACAAACAATAAAAATAACCCCAAAATTCTTTTCTCCACTATCGACCATCTTACTAACAGTAATTTTAACAATTCCAAACTCCCTCCCACTGACTCCCTTTGTGAGCAGTTTGCAGATCACTTCATGGGAAAGATAAACAAAATCAGATGTGACATTTTATCTAACCAAACCACTGTTTTTAACACATCTGATTGTTTGTCTTTACCAGAGGAAACACTGGACAGTTTTGTCCTGGTTAATGCTGAGAGGCTTGATGAAGTTTTCTCCTCAGTAAGACCCACCACATGTCTTTTTGACCCCATTCCAACACGTTTTTTCAAGTCATTTTATGAATCATTTAGAGACGAACTTTTAAACATGATGAACTACTCTCTTCAGACAGGGGTCTTTCCCACTGCTTTTAAAGCTGCAGTGGTGAGGCCCCTGCTGAAGAAGAGCAATTTAGATTTTAATGATTTTAACAATTACAGACCAGTGTCTAACTTACCATTTTTAAGCAAAATTTTAGAATAACTTGTTTTTACCCAGCTTAATTATTTTTTAAACACACAGAACATTCTTCAAGAATGTCAGTCTGGTTTTAGAGTAAACCACAGTACAGAGACAGCCTTGACAAAGATTTTAAATGATTTTAGAATAAATTATGATTCTAAACAGGTGACAGTGTTGGTTCTACTGGATCTAAGCGCTGCCTTTGATACAGTAGACCACACTATTCTTTTAAACAGACTCAAACACCTGGTCAGCCTCTCTGGTACTGTACACAAATGGTTTACTTCCTACCTCACAGACAGAACATTTATGGTAAGTTTAGACACCTACTCCTCTCAGGTTCATAAAATCACATGTGGAGTGCCCCAGGGTTCCATTTTAGGTCCTATACTTTTTAACCTGTACATGCTCCCTCTTGGTGATGTCATCAGGAGACACGGAAATCAGCTTCCACAGCTATGCAGATGATACACAGCTTTACATCTCCATGTCTCCTGATGACACCAGCCCAATGGATGCTCTTTTTAACTGTATTTTAGACATCACATCCTGGATGGCAGAAAACTTCCTCCAGCTTAACCAGGACAAAACTGAGGTTTTAATCATCGGTCCTGAGGCCCAGAGAGAGAAACTTTTACCCAAATTACAGTCACAGTCTTTTAATCCATCATCACAAGTAAGAAACCTGGGCGTTATTTTTGACTCTGAGCTGACTTTTATTCCACACATTAAAAACATCACAAACATTGTTTTTTACCATTTGAAAAACATAGCCAGAGTCCGTCCCATTCTCTCTCGGGCCGCTGATGCATGCTTTTATCACCAGTCGTATAGACTGGTGTCCTATGGGACTAACAGACACAGACACCTGTTCACAATGCACCATGGGAGTCACAGACACTTATTTACATGCACTCTGGGAATGTTCACCAGTTCAGGGTTTTTGGAACACAGTTACACACAAACTCACAGACATCCTGAGCTGCAGAATTCCTCCCTCCCCATCCCTATGTTTACTTGGCATTATTACAACTTTCACCATACCACCTAAATATAAAAACAGTTTGTTGACATCTCTAACTATCGCCAAGAAAATAATTCTACAAAACTGGAAATCAAAACAGTCAATAAACATCAAACACTGGTCTAACTCGCTCATCCATCACATTTCAACCTCTCAAATGACAGCATACTTTGAGGATGACATACCGTCTTTCATGGAAACCTGGACACCATTCATAAACCACTTCAATATTGTTTTCAATCAGTCATCAATATCAACAACATAAACTCCACCAATAGACTATTATAACACCATTAACATAGTAATTATGAGAACGCCACGCACACTCCTATACACACCCCCATTCCTACAAAGACACACACACACACGACATTATGTAAACTTTATTACAATAATTGCAATCATACCACCACTATTGCTGTATACCACTATTATTGTTGTGTTATTGTTTTCATTGTATGTACACGTTTCTATTGTTGCTGTCACTACTATTATTGTCATTATTATTGCCTTATTCATTAACTAATTTATTTATTGAATTAATTTGTGGTTCTGATGGAGATAAATAAATGGATGAATATAAACACACATATTAAATATTAAAATAAAGAACATGAATTATTAAATAATAATTTAAATATACACACACACATATATATATATATATATATATATATATATATATATATATATATATATATATATATATATATATATATATATATATATATACACAATAATAACAATTATTAATCATAATAAATTAATTATTAATCAATAATAATAATAATTGACAACAAATACATAAAAAGATTAGGGTTAGCAAGGAATGGGCGCGTTGCTAGGGGGTACTGCCCCTTGAGTGCGGGCTCACCAAAACCTTGCCTCTTTTAATGCATTGTACAGGACACGCATGCACACACATTTTAAATCTAAATAACCAATACCACCATTAGGACCACAAAACTAACATAGAGCAATATCGACCAACACTGAGTATGACAGCAATAATAAAACCTGTTATCGTTATCTTTACTTTTATTATTAATATTATTAGTATTACTTCTTTATATCCGCACACACACTCATATACTCCCCCCCCCCCCCCCCCCACACACACACATATTTACAAAGAAAACCAACCAAGACAGAATAATGCAGTACTGTACTCCCCCCCCCCCCCCCAACACTTTTACACATCAACACAACTTTCTCTGTAAATAGTAAGCTGTAAATATTGTATGTGTTTCTATGTCACTGGGTGTTCTTCAAAATTAAAAAAAAAAAAAAAAAAAAAAAAAAAAAGGACTAGAACAGGACTAAACCAGGGCTAAACTGGGACTACACCAGGACTAAACCGGGACTAAACAAGGACTAAAACAGGACTAAACCGGGACTAAACCGGGACTAAACCAGGACTAAACCAGGACTAGAACAGGACTAAACCAGGACTAAACCGGGAGTAAACCAGGACTAAACCGGGACTGAATCTGGACTAAACCAGGACTAAAACAGGACTAAAACAGGATTAAACTGAGAACCAGGGCCAGGCCTCTACTTTGACAGTGTTTAACTCCAGTTGTGTTTATCTGTGCATGTAAAAGGAGTTTATTCTGCACTTTTCTCTTTTAATGTTAATTTTATGATGATTATGTGTGATTATGTTTTGATTTGTCATATTGTGATTTTAATGTCTTATTCTGTAAATCAGTCTGAATGACCTTGTATATTAAAGGTGCTGTATAAATAAACTTCCTTCTCTTTAAAAAAAAAAAAAAAAACAGTCGTATAGACAGTAGTCTATACGACTGTTTTTTTTTTGTTTTGTTTTTTGCCCTGCTCTCTGGTCTTCCCAAAAAGGCTATTTCAGGTCTACAATTATTACAAAATTCAGCAGCCCGTGTCCTGACTAAGACCAGGGGGCGGGACCACATTACACCGGTTTTAGAATCCCTGCATTGGCTCCCTGTGTGTTTCAGGATCGATTTTAAAGTTCTTTTACTGGTTTTTAAATGTCTTAATGGTCTTGGGCCTTCTTATCTTACAGAACTGCTTTTATTCTCTGGGCCCTGGACTGGTGTCCTGTGGCTGCGGGTGACCCTGCTCCTGGTGCAGATCGTTCCTCTGGTGGCGCTCTCTCATCTGGTTCATCTTTATCCAGACTATGGCATTTAAACTTATTTTAATGAAACCAAAGGTATTTTAACATGTGTTGGGGTGGGGGGTGGGAGTGTGCGTTGGGGTGGGGGGGTTCTCTGGTTGTGTTTATTGATGTGTTGGGGTTGGGTTGTTTGGCTGTGAGGTGGTTGGGTGGGTTTGGTGGGTGGGACTGATTTTAATGCACTGTAAAGCACTTTGTGTTACATTTTTCTTGTATGAAAAGCGCTTTATAAATAAAGTTTGTTGTTGTTGTTGTTGTTATTTATTTATCTTTATTTATACAGGGGAACCCAATGAGAGCTCTTGGGCTCTCTTTTTCATGGGTACCCTGTTTAAAATACAATATAAGTCCATATAAAACATTAAAGACAGGAGCAGGCGTGTCTATAAAAGTTTGTCATCAGATTATTAAAAAGCGATTGTGTCACCAACGTATCCAGTTTTGCTTTTCATTGGAGTGTATTCCATTTTTGTGAAGCAAAACAGCTAAAAGCCTCTTTCCCATCTCAGTTCTGGTGCAGCTAGTCCTTATACAGTCATTTGATCTGGTATTAAATGTTCAGGTATCAATGATTAACAAGCAGGTGAGGTATTCTGGGAGTTTTTGAAGTCATCCCTTACAGATACATTTCATACTGTGCTGCTCTCTTCTAACACAGTAATGGACAACCCACTTTTTCATAGAGAATACAGTGATGGGTTTCAGATCCATCCCCTGTAATAAAACAAAGGGCAGAGTGAAAGAGTGGACCTAGTGGTTTCAAAGTAGAGGCTGAAGTCTGCATATACACCACATCCCCATAATCCAGGACAAAAGTCTGCTCATACACCACATCCCCATAATCCAGTACAGAAGTCTGCACCTACACCACATCCCCATAACCCAGTACAGAAGTCTGCACGTACACCACATCCCCATAATCCAGGACAAAAGTCTGCACGTACACCACATCCCCATAATCCAGTACAGAAGTCTGCACGTACACCACATCCCCATAATCCAGGACAAAAGTCTGCACGTACACCACATCCCCATAATCCAGTACAGAAGTCTGCACGTACACCACATCCCCATAATCCAGGACAAAAGTCTGCACGTACACCACATCCTCATAATCCAGTACAGAAGTCTGCACGTACACCACATCCCCATAATCCAGGACAAAAGTCTGCACGTACACCACATCCCCATAATCCAGTACAGAAATCTGCACGTACACCACATCCTCATAATACAGTACAGAAGACTGCACGTACACCACATCCCCATAATCTAGTATGAAGAGGAAGGTTGCTTGCACTATTCTTTTTATGTAATTTATTGGGATACAATATTTGTTTCTGTAATAAAATTATCATTTAGATTTTAAACTGTTACATACTTCTGAGCTGTTTTTTAAAGGATTAATTTTCCAAATCCAAGAAATTTATAAGTGTCGATCCTTTAAATGGATCTACTATTTAGCATATAAAGATTTGTAGCTCGCATGTTACATAAATGTTTTTTTTTTTTTAGAAAAAAATCATATACTTAGTTTTATTTTCATTGAAGGACAGTTTAAGATTTATGAAGGAATTTTGGATTTCATGAAAATCTTGATGTAGATTTAAAAGTGCCTGATCAGCATAGGGAGTATTTGCATACAAAACAGCATCATCTGCAAATAACTGCATTTGGCTTTCTTTTAAATTGTAACCAATAGAATTAATAGTAAAAAGTAGGGGGGTACTGCTTTACTTAAAGTTAGAAAATCTTATGTAAAACCATTGGCTACTACAGCCTGGGTTCTGTTTGAAAGATAATTTTGGAACCACTTACATGTAGCATAGTCAAATCTGCTTTAGACACTTCAGGAGGACTCCATGATCCACTGAATTAAAATCTTTAGTTAAATCAATAAACAGAGCTACACAGTCTTGTCTGTCATCACCACTCTACCTGTGACCCAGGAATTATGTGGGGAAGAGTCGTCAACGATGAGCACAATGTCTCCTATAGCAAAGTTGCGGATTGGACGAGTCCATTTCTTCTGCTTTTGGAGCAGGGGCAAATATTCTCCTATCCACTGTTTTCAGAATATGTCCGACATATACTAAATTTGTTTCCATCTTTTCCTGGCATAGAGATCCCGTCTATCAAACAGACCAGGAGAGAGGGAGAGCAAAAGGTGTAAGCACCTCAAGATCGTTTGGGTCACTGGACACCTTAGATATCGATCGACTATTGATAATGGCTTCTGCCTCACATAGCAGAGTGTACAGGCTTTCTTCGTCCAGTGTCTGCAGTTTCAGGGGTGCACTCAGGACTTTCTTTATGGACTTAATTAAGCTTTTCCAAACACCTCTGTGGTGAGACCTGGTGGCAGGAACAACGATTGAATGTTTTGTTGTTGAAGCCAATTATCAATCTCTTGAGCTCCCTTTCAGCACAGATGAAATTAGATGAAATTATTTTCTTTGTCCGAAGGATCTTTACTTGGCCCCTTCTAGCTATAAAGCGACAAAGAGTGTGGATGAATCTGTATCCAACGAGGACATCATCTCCAAGTGTACTGCATGAATGGTCAGGCAGGTGAATGTAATGCTCCTGTGTTTGTAAATGGAGGATCATCTGGCAGCACTTTGTTTCTAGGAAGATCGGCCATTTGTTGTTGTCCTGCAACTCCTTGTGCACGTCTGCAGGCTATACACTTTGAGAGAATCTTTCTTTTTGCAGAGTTGGCACCAGGACTTAGTTCTAAACTTGGACAGTACGTGATTGCGACTGCAATGAGCTAGGTTCTCATGTATTTCTCTGATGATAAGTCTTGTGACATGAAGATCTTTGTTCAAGATTGCTGGACATTTTGACTCTTCTTCACTTGAGATTGGACATGGACAAGAGAAGAGTGGGCGATCTTGTATAAGTGTTATCGCTTCGCCACTTCATTGCCATGGACCATGGACAACCCTACAAGTTACTGCGTGACAACAGTTTACCTTTGTTAGGGGCAACCGAGAGTTGCCAGAAATGCCAGAAATGGGGGAGTGAAACCAAAGAAATGGACATGGGCCAAATGGACCCACAGCTCCATCAAGCACTCTGAAGGTCTCTGGCACGGAGCCCATTGGCCAGAGGACCTGATGAATGTGTTGGGACTTCATCTGTGAAGGTCAACAATAAAACCTACACCAGACGCCCCTTTTTGTCAAGTTTCATTTTTACATCATTGTGTTAACTTCCGTTTTGGACACGGCAGTCTTGTTGTTCAGACACAGGAAGGTGTTCTCCAATTAAGAACTTGAATACCTTATTTACCACCATTTTTTTTATGTGCATTAATGATCCCCAAACCACTCACTCACAGACTCACTAAATCTGTCAAACACCTAAATCATGCAGTTGTTCTTGTAATGGAGTCCAGTTGTCAATAAATGTCCTCAAACTATATCATCTCCAGAGCTGGATCTTTTCCGTAGTGTTGCTGCCTCTATCAGTTAAATTCTCGATAGTGGGCCACTTAAATATTGTGCCTCCACTTCAGTCATGTCACTTTGGATCTGCAGCACTGCATCTGCCAGCACCAGTCTTAATGCGGTGTGGCTGTTGCACCGCCCATTGTGTCTGCCTTGCCAGGAGCTCCATTCCTCCAAGCCCGGGGCTTTTCAGCTTGTAAAAGTGGCTGCCACTAAATAAATAAATTCAGTTTATATTCACTTGCTTTGTCCATATATAAGAGTTCAGAAAGTGAGATCAGGGCGGGATCAAATGTGGCCCTGATCTCACTTTGCATGGAGGCAGTTTGCATGGAGTACATCTTTAGTGACCAATATGAGTATGCACTTGCTCAGCAAAATTATGCAAGTCTATCAATGAAGCCTCTGGTATATTTGATAATCAGACTTCTTTTGTGCATGTAAATGCAAAAATCTGATTCTATTAGTGATTTCTGAGTGGTCTATTTTACTGGCCATGTAAATAAATAACTGTTTGGGTTCAACCAAATTCAAAGATAGGCTACTTCATCCAAACTGTGTAACTAGTTCAGAATGTGATGGATTTTCCAAAGGGAAGAGCAACAAATGAGATTCACAATAAGACTATAACATCCTCCCCACCTGTTGTTTGTGGCTCTTATTTCTTTACTAGAATTCTGTGCCTCTTCCATATTCCACTGACAGCAGAGACATTCCCACTGCAGTGTGGAGATGTAGACCTGTGGAGCTACTGCCAAGGTCCTCAAACTAAACAACCCAAAACAGGCCACAGCAGAGAAAGTGAAAGTGCTGTATCTATGCTAGGGAAGAGCAGGAGTGCCAGGCTGCGTGCCAGCTGCAACTACCACACAAAAGAGGCATATTTCTTTGATTCTATAATCTACCAATAAACAGAGCGTGACAGGACATCAGGAGTGGTTAGGGCTTGTGGGTCTTTCCGTCCCTTTAACTGTAACTTAAGAAAAAAGAAAGAAATATCATGTTTTACTGGCCACAAATTGCGCTTAAGGCAAGGTGTTCACTTTACAATTTTGGGCCTAGCCCCTCAGAGTAGTCTGGCCTCTGATAATCTAGCCCCCCTAGCCTGACTCTTCATCCTCCTCCTCTTCAGATCTATGTTCCTCATCCTCCATAGCATCTTCAGAATTCAAACAAAATAAAATACAGCATGGTGATGATGCACTGCATTGGTCATTGATGGAGGTATTTAAGGTGACTGGATTTGATCACTCCAAAGCCATGTAAGATGATGATATAGGCAAAATGGACTTTTCTGTTGAAGCACCTCTGACAAGCTGTTAAAGGGGAAGGTTGAATTTCCTGTTAAGCAAGTGTTTGGTAGGAAGAGGGCCTGGAGAGCCTATTCCATGTTTTGTGCTATTTGAGAATCAATCAATATCATTTTATTTGTCTCCGAGGGACAATTTAAGAACATTGAGCAGTAAAATACAATAGAAAAGCTCAAACAAATGTCTCAGTGGAGTTGACCCTTCCCATCACAGGCCACAGAGCGTCATCAGTGTATAATTCCCAAGAAGCCCAAAACCTCGGAAAGCTCATACCATGTCAAAGAGCTGTAAACATCAAGTGAACACTTCCCGAAGCCTTTTCAAAATAAAACCATCTGCAGTGACAAACTACAGAAAGGGCCTTAGTGTGTTGTCATTAAAAAACCTTTCACAATAAACACCAAAAGCTGTCGGCTGATTTTTGGCATAAATGATGCACTGAATTAAGCATTTAACTTGAAATAAATGATTGTACATAACATTGGTCAATTGTATGATGTGTAATTTTATGAAGATGAGATCTCACCAATTTATTGTAGCCTAATCCATTATTATTGACAAAAATAATAACTAAAATCCAGCAGAATAGTATTTATGTGATATTTTCACCAAATTCTCTTAGGGGGAGATAAATTCCAGACCCCTATACAGCCCTACACATGGAGTGATTTTTTTTTTTCCTTTTTACAACTATGCTAAAAAGGGTTGGCGGACAGGGCTGGTGATGGGCCGCTGGGTAGATTTCAGAGCCCCAGTCTGCCCCTGAATGTAATAATAATAATAATAATAATAATAATAATAATAATAATAATAATAATAATAATAATAATAACAACAATACACTAACCATACAAACGTGAACAGCACATTAATAAACACTCCCGACCCTGTTGCATCTGCATCATTGGTGCTGACTATACTGCAGTCTGAGGGATGAGCCCTGGGTTACTGTGAGCAGGCTTGCGTCTCCACAAACATAGCTTACATGGCCTGGAAGAGAGCCTTCTCCTGCTTGGTTCCATGGAAATGTTGTTCCTTTAGCTATAATATTCCACAGTATGGCATAAAACATGGAGAGTGTTCCAAAATATCTCCATGGAATTCTGCACTTGACTTTCTGCCTCCAGAAAGTTACATACTACCACTTCACTTAAGTTTAAGGGTGATATTCCTGTGATACTGTAGAGTTTGCTTTCTTTTCGCTGTGGCCAATAAGAACAGTTACAATGCATTTTGTTATCTAGTGCTCTCTGTTCAACATAATTACATTACAGAAAACAAAAACGTTCCAGAGTTTCTTTTTCTGGTAAGCGTTGCCCGTTGCTCCTGATTGTGTTCATGGGAAAACCCTCCCCCTCAGTGATCAGGCAAGTCCAGACAAGTCCATCACTTTTACTCCAGAACACTGCAGCACTGAGCTGAGAGAGTTGATGCAATCAACACAACTGCTCCAGGCCACAGACTGCTGCCCTACCCTGAATCACTCCAGGGTCCGGGCAGGTATGGCACGGTTAACCCTCTCTTGGGTGAGTGCCAGTTGCTCCTATTTCCAGTCAGTGAGCTACACTTTCACTTTCTCTTCACCTGTATAAAAGAAGTCGGCATCAGCCCAGAGGTTCAGAGACACTTCACCACAGCAAACTCTACCACCTTAATCTGATTACCACCAGCCTGCCACACCAGCCCAAGACACCAGCCTGCCAACTACGTTCACCAGCCTACAACAGCCAGCCTCCCACCACCACTGCCAGTCAACCTTAACCATCTCCAGTCCACACCCTCCAGAGCAGACAGATGGATCCAAAAGTGTGTGTGCTGCTCCTGCTGCTGTGTGCTGCTCTCTGCTCAGGTGAGACCCTGCATTTATGACTCTCTGAAAGACCCTTTACCATTTACTCTACAGTCAATTATTGACCCACCAAAAAGATTATTGCTGGTTTACATCGTACCTATGTGCATTAGCTGCATATGTTAATTGGCAAGACTGTGTTGATGTTACTTTGTAGTTGGTGCATGTTGGAGGTTTGGCGTCATTCTAAAATGTTTGTTGTTTGCAGCGGAGGTTGCTCAGGACTGTTGTCTCAGGGTGGCTCAGCAGCGTCTGCCTGCGGGACGTATCCAGAGCTACAAGGTGCAGGAAGCTGGGAGAGGCTGTGACATCAGCGCCACTGTGTAAGTGTCTGTTTATGTGTATGTGCTCTCAGGGGCCAGTCTAACTGTGTGTTCTCTCAGGGGTCTGTCTAAATGAGTGTGGCATGTGTGTGTGTGGAAGGTCTCAGAGGTCAGTCTAACTGTATGTGCTCTGTGCAGGGCCCAGATGAAAGGAGGCAAACACCTGTGCCTGCCCCACCCAGAGGGACACCTATGGGTGCAGAGAGTCATGAAAATGGTGGATCAGAGAGAGGAGAATCAGCAGCAGTAGACTCACTTGTGTGAGCTCTGTGCTCTGTTGTAAATGTATACTACCTCTACTACCTAGATACTGTGTATTTTGAGTCTGAAACTGGCCTGCCTAACTTTTTTTTATTAAATAAACTTTGTAACTTGTGTATGTGTTGTGAACTTGTAGTCTGCCATAAGAGTGTAAAATGAGTTTCTGACAGGCCTAGTTTTGAAAATCAAGTTAAAATTAAAACTGTAAGCAATGATAAAGGGACCTCGCAACCCTTGTGACCACGGAAGGGAGAGATGCATATCAACCTAAGCTTGACATCTGATCAGTGTTTAATGTTTACGGCCCATTGTAACTTAGCAGGGGGGTACTGGAGAGACATTTTCGAAGATAAAATTTTAATCCACACATCATTTTGTCCAGCTCATCAAAATACACTACATAGGGTTTGTCTGAATCCGACGGTATTTGCAAAAGTTTCAGGAATTTTTATGCTTTCAAAATGTCTGCTTCGTTAAGAGCTCATTATGACAACACCCCAAGACTGATATCAATTCTTTTAACAACTTTTGACCCCAGGCATGTCCTGGTGATGCTGTCTCAGTTTTGGAGTCTGTCAGATAAGTGCGAGTGAGTACTAGACTTTGGACATTTTGATAATTAGATTCAAAGTGGTTGCATACACTTTGGAGATAGGATGTGGTCCCCATACACTTTTTTGCTCAGATTCACATAAAGAGTGTGCATTCCAAATTTCATTAGCCTATGACAAACTAAAAGTTTCTGCCCCATTACAACTGTGCAGGAGGCGCTGCAGAGCTATTTTCAAAGATAGAAGTTTAAATTGCATATCATTATGTCCAGGTCATTAAAATGCACAAACATCAAAATGGGAGTTTGAATATGAAAAAGCTTGCAAAGTTTCAAGGGATTTTGATTCAAAATGTCTGCATTTACTTTGGAAATAGGGTATGATCCCCATAAACTTTTTTGCTCAGGGTCAGATAAACAATGTGTGTACCAAATTTTTTGAGGTGTGGATATGCACAGGTAGATGTAGATAGGGCATGGTCTTCATGGCCTTTTTTCTTCAAAGTGACATAAAGGCTCTGTGTATCAAATTTGTCTATGACAATCCCATTTTAACTTGGCAGGGGGCACTGGAGAGCCAGTTTTAAATATACAAGTTTAATTCTTGTAAGATAAAGTAGCATTTGTGTGTTTTCATGATCTGAACATAGAGTTCATCCAGATCTGAACATTTTTGTAAATGTTACAGGGATTTTTATACTTTTAAAAATGGCCACTTCATTAAGAGCTCATTATGACCGCACCCTGGGACTTCTGTAAATTCTTTTAACAACTTTCGATCCCAAATATGTCCTGATGATACTTTAACAAACTTGTCCTAGGGTTTTTATCTGCCAGATTTCACATTGGTAAAGTATGAGGCTAGATTTTGGACATCTTTATATTTTGATGCAAAATGGCTGCCTTCACATTGGAGATAGATTTTTTTGCGCACTGTCACATATGGAATGGGTGTACCAAATTTCATTGGATTTTGACCAACAACTTTTTTTTTTACTTCTCATTGACTTTGGGCATGCAAATGTAAAAAACACAAGTTTAATTCACACATCATTATGTCACCAAAATACACAAATGCTACATTGGGTCCATCCAGATCTAATCACTTTTGCAAATTTTTTGAGTTACAGGGATTTGTAAGATTTCAAAATGGCCACTGCGTTAAAAGCTCGACATGACCACACTCTGAGACTTATGTACATTATTTTAATAGCTTTGACCCCAGATATGTACTGATGATGCTGCCTCAGTTTGAGGGCCATCAGATCCAAACCCTAGGACAAGTTTGTTAAAATACGAGGTCCAGCTGCAGAAAAAAGAACAAATGAAGAAGATGCTTCACTCAACAAAGACTGTGAAGTTGAAAATAAACCAACCAGATTACATTCTATTACAAACAGCATGCGATTATATATATATATATATATATATATATATATATATATATATATATATATATATATATATATATATATATCAACCATTACCATGTTACATTCATAAATCATTCTTTAAGTTACCTAGCCTACAAGATGCTTTCCAAACCCAAAGATAAAAGGGGATTGGAGTTTCCAGACTTCCAATTGTATTACTGGTCATGCCACATAAAAGCTGTGTTAGACTGGCTTTATACACAAAATGCTCCCCACTGGACACTCATCAAAAGAAAACTTTGCTCTCCTGTTTTATTGGCTGCGTTTCCATTTATTAATAATATGAAAATGTTATATCCCATACAAGTATTTATGTTGTGTATAACATTTTGTGCGCCTGGCAAGCGGTTAAAAAGCACGGTGATAGAAACAGCTGTGTATCATACCATATTTATAAAAAAAATTGCATTTTATTTAATTGGAATAAAGAAAACCTTCCAACATTTGGCACGTTTAAACAACTTCTTTAATATTTCTCATTTAGAGTATCAAACGTATGTGTTAAAACATAGGATGGGCCTACAGTATATAACGATTTATGGGGATGCCTTTGAACCACGTCCACGGCTGTCCACGCCTCACCCAGACCTGCACACTCACTCCAACAAGGTCAGTGTGGCAGGGCCCAGAGATCAGTGTTGCAGGGGATAGAGGTCAGAGAGGTCAAAGAGATTAAAATCTTTCTTGCAGTCAGTATACACGCCCAAGAGGACCCACGAGCAGACTACAGTCAATGGTGCAAAAGTGTTGTCAGTAGTGGGCAGGTGCTGGAGCACAGGGAGGACCATGTGTATGTACCTCTGAAAGATTGATCACCATCTCCGCCTCAAATGGTCCTATGAACTTTGGAGGCAACTTCTTAGACTCCACCTTGAGTCAGGTCCTTATTAGAAAGCCATATCCTTTGTCCTGGTGAGCAAGTAGGAGTCAGAATGCCGCAATGGTTGGCTCGTATATCAGACCTAGCTGAGTAGGCCCTTCATCAGGTTTGGTGATAACGGCAGAGATGATGCTGAACTGAAGGAACTGCCAGCTCCCTCTCCTGGTCTGCAAACATGGGTGGTTGGGTATATTTCCATTTGAATGTTGCTGTGGTTACCAGAGATTACTTCTCTGGGCGTATTCTATCCAGGGAAAATGAGCACTCCAGCTGGACGGATTGACACACAGTGAAGTGCTACCTCCATCTGCTGTGTAGTTTGCTCTGTCCATTGCTCTGCGGTGATATCCAGAAGAGAGACTGACATTAATATTCAAAGCAGAACAAAAGCCTTTCCATATCTGTGAGGTGAATTGAGGACCTCTGTCAGACAGTGTTGGAGGGGATTTCATACAGTCGGAATACATGGTTTGTCGACTTCGGCAACAAAGTAACTCAGGATTAGAACCATTTCAAGGGCAGAGGTGTCCCTAAAGGCACAGCCAGCCTCTTGTGTCAATGTGAAGGGGAGAGAAGTGAAGGCAAGTGTCAGAGGGGCTGCAAGGAACCTGTAAATTTGAAAAAATTAGCAAATCCTAAAAAGCATTGCAGCTCCTTGCTATTGGAGGATGGCAATTCCCGGACGACGACAGAAAGCTAGAAAAGGCCAGAATGGGAGAAACTGAGGTGAACAGCAAGAGGTGAATAGCACTTTATATATCCAAATTAATTTGTTCAAGGTTAACATTGGGGTCATTAGTTGCTCTAGTCAAATTGGCCTGACGCATACTCTATTGAAAGCATTTATTTTTTTACATGGTTATTATCAGTGCACCAGCAACAAATTGCATCAATGAAAGATATTAACTGGATCAGTACAAATATGGTCAGCAATTTGTTTAAAACTAGCTATGATTTTGGGGACAGAAGAGGAGTGAGTGTCAGGAATGAGTCAGAAAGTATTCCATCCAGCCATTTTCTTCCATTTATCCTGGGGCAAGTCACGGGGCAGCAGTCTAAGCAGGGACACTTCCCTCCTCCAGTGATACCCCAAGGCGTTCCCAAGCCAGCCGAGAGACATAGTTCCTCCAGCGTGTCCTGGGTCTTCCCTGGGGCCTCCTCCTGGTGGAACATGCACGGAGCAGGAGGGATCCTGAACAGATGCCTGAGCCACCTCAGCTAACTCTTCTCCATATTTTTAGCGGCTGTTAAATAACTTCGTATAGACCTAAGAATTAATGTTTAATCTATCTCGTAATTTTTTGACATCTCAAACAGATTTGATCAAAAACACTTCAAACTTGGCCAACAGACACAAAACCCATATGCAATTAAAGGTTAGCACTTAACTTTTAAATAAAATGTTGGGCGTGGTCATGGTGATTTTTTTGAATGGACCCAATGAAGTGTGGGTGCACATTTCTGAACTGGATGTAATGACATGCAAATTAGGGCTCTATTTTTTGGAAAAATAATTTACAGAGAGGCTCTTCATAATGGGAAACAATGTGACAAAGATCCACCATCATTCCAACTTTTATCGTTTAGGTATTAAAAAAAAAGGAAGAAAAACAAAGATTATTATTATTATTCTTTTCAGTCAAGTAAATCGCTGCTGAGGAAAAGAAAAAAATGCTCAAAACTCTGGAAAATCAGCATAAATTAGAAATCGACTCAAATTTAAGTTCCATAACGTTGTCAAAAATTTACGCAGCAGGATGAAAAAAAATACATTACAAGATAGGAAGGGGTAGAGCCTATTTTTTTCATTGTGGGCACATAAAACTTGGCAGGTACATAGAGCATCTTGAGATATACTCTTTTGTCTATCATGTCCCCACCCTAAACCACACATGACATTGGCCATATTGAGTCAAACTTGAGATGTCCAAAATCTAGACCTCATACTTTAATGAACTTGTCCTGGGTTTTTTTCCCCGACTCCAAACTGAGGCAGCATCATCAGGACATATCTGGGGTCAAAACTTGTTTAAAAAATTGATATGAGTCCCAGGGTGTGGTCATAACAAGATCTTAACAAAGCAGACATTTTGAAAGCATAAAAAATATTGTAACTTGCAGAGGTTGTTGGATTCAGACAAACCCAATGTAGTGTCTGTGTATTTTGATGAGCTGGGCAAAATGATATGTGAATAAAACTTTAAAATGGCTCTCCGGCGCCCGCTGCAGTTACAATGGGCTGTAAACTTTCATCTCCAATATGACACTGGAAATATTGGAAATACTGAATCATATGTCAAGGTAAGGTTGATCTGCAGCTCTTCTACTGCGGTGTGCCCTTTCACGGATGCAAGGAGGGGCCTTTTAATTCAATGGCTTACACTTGTAATGTGCTTTACAGGCTTGTCAAAGCCTCTCAAAGCACTACAGTATGGCCATTCTTCATTCATTTCCACACTTGGTGATGGTAAGCTACTATTGTAGCCACAGCTGCCCTGGGACAGACTGATGGAAGCGAGGCTGCCAATCTGCACCATCGGCCCCTCCGACCACCACCAGTCATTTGTGCACACAGTTTGAAACGCCAACTTTAAACACATACAGGAGTATTAACATGTCACCTAATATGAAGTATCATAGTCCATGAAGTAAACATATACAACAAACAATCTAAAGCATTTCAAAACTCAGGTTTTGTGCATAATGAGGCCAGATATTCTGTTTGTATTGTAAGTTATACTGCAGTTTTCATGATTTGTTATTTGTGGCCATTCTAAGTGCCATTTCAAATGAGTTGCATATAGAGTATGTTACAGCCCCAGTGCAACATCTTTGGAAGCAGCTACAGATTGACCCACAATGTAAGAAAATCAAGAAAAAATAAAAATAAAAATTGTAAAAATACAAAAAAATAAATAATAGAAAAAGCATACTAAAATGATAATACATAAGATACACAATACTAAAAACAAAACAAATAATAAAATAAAATTTAAAAAAATAATGCTGCATGTGTAGCATTTTTTTCTTCTTTTTTTCTTCAGGAATGAAGTAAAAATGTTTTTTAAAAAATAAATAAATATTTAGTTTTTAACCGAATTCCAAATTTAGAAGTTTATTAATTTATTTAAGTGGAGTAGATTCAGGAGCAGGTGCCATTCATGTGTGCCCAGGCAAACAGCCCAAATGCAGCAGCAGAGACAGTTCAATAGGGCCTTAGGAGAGCAACAGATCCAGTGTTGAAGGTTTTGACTCAGCTCATTCATTTGTCATGTGGCCAGTGGAGGAGGAGCTGAGTCCACAGAGCAGTTTCAGATCCAGTAGGACTGGTTTTGGTTCAGTTCATGTTTCTCAATGACGCAGCAGCCATGTTTACACAATCTTTAAACAGAAACAGAGCCAGCTTCAATCCTGTGACCAATCAGTTCAGAGCTGGAGAGATGCACCCAGAGAGCCACTGCACTCAGACCACGCCCACCCAGGCACAACAGGCCAAAGACCCGTTTCAAATCCACTTCAGTCAAAACTAAAATTTATTTTAAAATATATTCAAAATTTGCATGGACAAGTTGTTCATTCTCACCTTAATTGTATAAATAGTTTTGCATCAAAAATCAGTATTATATCTGTATTTAAAATATTCAAAATTCCTAAATCTCCTACAAATGAGGAAAAATGAAATGCATAAGATAAGGTTTGAATTGTTTAGATGATTGTATATTTAGTTAGATCATGCTGAAATTTATATAAAATGAAATTAATATATTTAACATACATATATTTAAGTATGTTTAAATGGTGCTAAAATAAAATCACTGTCAAATAAGTTCAACATTTATTTGTCTTTGTATTGAACAAAATATCAGACTGTGCCACTTTAAATATGAACACCAGAAATTTTTATCTTGCATGATTTTTATGGTTTAATTATATTGTTGGAAGAATTGGTAAATTGCTTTCAATTGAAATTGATCACACACAATCATTAATTTTTGTAAGAAAATATGTTTGGCAAATTTGAATATGTGTTTAGATAATATATTATAACCATGGGTTGGGGAGGTGTAGCAGGCTAAATCCTTGGACTTATATCCGTTTTTGGTAAAATTATACAAAATATCTTGCCTCTCATCTGTAACTCTCTTCCCCACTTTAAAAACTCTCACACTTTCCTACATCTTACAAAAGTAAACATCTCTTCTGTCATAGTAGTTCAGTTATGTTTTTACATTGTCTATTTTGCAGTGGTGGAGGAGCTAGAGTGAAGTGAGTGAAGAGAGAGTGTGAAAGACGAGGAACGCAGGAACACAGGAACCGAGGACATGAAGGGACGACAGGAAGACAGGCAGACCAGACGGGCGTAGGGCAGAGCGGGCAGGAGACATCCAGGGCCGGAGCATGGCCGGAGCATGACAGGGACGACAGGACCGCAGGCACGGCAGGAACAAGAGAAGACGACAACGAACTCGCACTGGGTGTCTTCTCCCATCTCCCTTTATCCATGGCAGGTGTGGTGATTAGCCAGATGGAGAGCAGGTGCGCGCGGGAGGAGCCGAGAGCTCTGCCCAGCTCCAGGCACAGGCAGGCGAGGGAGGGGGGAAGAGCACACAGGGAGACAAAACAAGAACAGAAAAGGTTCTAAACCTCCCTAATCATGGTCCAGCCTCCTTGGTCATAGGATATTTTCACACCCTCAGAGTCCAACTGATGCCGACAATAGACCTGCAGTGACTACGTTCAATTGACACTCGTCAGCCCCTATTCCAAGTGATAGTTTGATTAAGAAATAAACAAGACACCCTCAGGGTTTAACCCTAGCTGTGTAACAGACCTAGTCTGTTAACAGGTGCCACCTGGTCCAGCCAGAATTTCTAATACTGGCTCACTAATCTGTCCCCATGTGTTTTATGCAACTTTACATGCGTAAAAACTCAAACTGGACTAGATAGGCCACCCTAATTATAAACTATTTTCTAAATTTCTGAGACATAATTACAGATTAATGTGATAGTGGCAACCCTAATCAAATCAAAACAAAATTATGCGGAAATTTTATTAAAAAGATTTTCAGCTTACCTTATTTTGTGGCTACCCTGGTCATCCCTGGTCATCAGACTCCAACTTGCTAAACTCAGACAAGACTGAGGTCATAGTCTTTGGCCCACAGAAACAAAGAGAAAGTATTAGCAGTCACCTCCAGTCTGTCTCTCTCTAAAATCTTCAAATTAGGATAGAAATCTAGGGATAATAATGGACTCAGACTTGAACTTTAACAGCCACGTTCAAATCAATAACATCTACAGCTTTTACCAGCTAAAAAACATTGCAAAAATCAAAGGTATACTGTCAAAACTAAACTTGGAGAGACTTATTCATGCATTTGTCTCCAGTAGGTTAGACTACTGTAACGGCCTGCTCACTGGCCTCTCCAAATGAGCATTAAGACAGCTGTAGTACATCCAGACTACTGCTCGAGTCCCGATTAGAACTAGGAAGTACAAGCACGTAAGTCCTGTGCTCAGGTCTCTGCACTAGCTCCTGTGGCTCAGAGAATAGACTTTAAAGCAGCTCTGCTTGTGTACAAGTCTCTTCATGGCCTTGTACCACACTACATCTCGACACGACGTTAGTGCCATATGAACCATCTCACACTCTGAGGACTTCAGGGACAGGCCTCCTGCTGGTGCCCAGAGTCAGAACTAAACATGGGGAATCAGCGTTTCAGCTTATTCAGCCAAAACCTGGAATAGTCTTCCTGAAGATGTGAGACATGCCTCTACTTGGACAATGTTTAAATCCGATAATGTTTAAGAATGGTTCTGTTTATCTGTGCATATGACTGAAAGGTTGTGTGTAGTCTATGTGGTCTTATACCTCTTCTGATACAGCTCAAGATCATTCAAAAGCTATTAGGGAAAGTTTTATTTCTAGCCCTGTGAATGCGACTACTAATAATCAGGCTGATACCACTGTGGGATTTGCTTTAGGGGATTTGAAGTGATCATATTTGCACGTTAATAGGTCATTTCTTGTGTTTTGTGTGGTCTCATTTTGAAACATCTTGAACACCCCTTTACATATGCTAGGCTTCTTTTTATTGATTTTAGTTCTGCATTTAATTCAATACAGCCCCACATCCTCCTTAGCAAGCTGGTACAGGCAAAAGTAAACCCATTTCTAATAAGATGGTACTATTCCTTTCTATCAGATAGGCCACAACAGGTTAAGTTTAACTCAGCTCTGTCTAACACAACCATGTGCAGCACTGGGGAACCTCAGGGCGCAGTCAGTTCTCCATTTTTGTTTACATTCTATACCAATGATTGTGTTAGTTCTGAATCATGCCAGTATATCTTGAAATTTTCTGATCATACTGTCCTACTCAGCCTGTTGACAAAGACATCTGATGTAAAGTTTCATGGTGTTGCTGTAGAGAAGCTTGTGGCCTGGTGTGACTCACACAAACTGCAGATTAATACAAATAAAACAGTAGAAATGGTGATTGACCCCAGAGCAGCTGGTGACCATGGCCCAGTGACCATTCATGGCCATAACATAGAGCAGGTGAGCTCCTTTAAGTATCTGGGAGTCCATATTGATAGAGATCTGAGCTGGAACACACAGGTGACCACTGTCTGCAGCAGAATACACCAGCGTCTCCATTTTCTGCGCAGGCTCAGATTATTTGGTGTCAGTAGTAATATTATGCTCATTTTCTACAGAGCTACCATTGAGTCGGTGCTAAGATATGGAATCACCAGCTGGTTTAGAAACTTGCTGGTCAAATCAAAAACCCAAATTTTAAATCTGGTGAGGACAGCAGGGAAAATTATGGGCTGTGCTGTCCCTCTGAGCCCTCAAGAACTTTACAAAGAGGCCATAAGGAGACAGACCAGGAGCATTCTTTCAGACCCGACACATGTGTTGTACCCTGAGTATGAACTGTTGAGTTCGGGGAGGAGGTACAGGGTACCACGGTGGAAATATAACAGATATAGACATTCATTTGTGCCTGTTTCGGTGGAACTGTTAAATGATAAATGATGTAGAAATGAGTGATGGTGTGTTGAGAGAGATGTACTGCACCCTGGGTATGGTTTTGTTTGTTTTTTGTGGTGTGAGCAGCCCATTGGTCCAAGAAAAAATTCTCCTAAGGGAGACAAATAAAGAAATCTTGAATCTTGAATCTTGAATCTTGAATCTTGTACAGACTGAGCCCTAAAGCAGAGTCGAGAGACCAAGGAAAGTTCAACCGGTAATTTGTCAACAAGTATATAAAGCAGACAGTGGAGGCAAGGAGCAGGAGCAGCTCTTTACTCCTATACCAAGAGCAGTACGGCAGCAGAATCAGGACACAAGAGGAGCAGCAGGTAAGTAAAGGGAATTCAAAAATCCAGGTGAGTATAAAAAATCACAATACTCACAATACACTACCAAAACATGAATTATCCGGCAGCATGGTGGTGAGATGACTGGACTGTTAAGGCTGGTTTATGGTCTAGCATCAAGCTCCGTGCAACCATACGAGCTCCTGTGGGGCTAACCAAGGTCCAGGTGTGTCATGTGAGTCCAAATCATTTAATGTGCAATTATTTATTTACTTGGACAATAAACAATCACATTGGGCTCATATGCAGACATTTCTGGGCCAAACCTTAGCTGTTCCTAGCTGTTTTATTAAGTTTTCCATATAGTCTCTGTGAATCAACCAGCTTTCTGATTGGCTGTCCAGGTGTGTCACAGAGTTTTCTGATTGGTCATCAGGATGTAATATACAGGCTTACTTTCATAATGATGCTTCAAGTGAGACTACACTACGGAGCCCACCTGATGACATGCGTGAAAGAAGATTCTAAATTGTGGCTATGAAATATGATTTTGGTCCCACAACATGCAATTCATACCCACACTTTAGCCAATTTGTTCCCACGATTTAGCCAATTATTTCCTTCTTTCCTCATTATCCCCCAACAGTTCTCAATCCTCTGATTAGCTGTGCTGGCACCAGTGATATAGCTCCCCTCTCTGCCGCTGTCATCTTGATCATTGCTGCGTAAATACTGCTGAATATCTCTAATTATCACATTCTCTGTGCCCATGTCAGTCCGTACAAGTCTTGGTCATTCCCCAACAAGCTGTATGGCTTCCACAAAATGGTCTCCTATTACATTGGGAATTATTTGGTAAGTTTGCCTGATTTTCTGTGATTTTCTTACCAAAATGTGTTGTCCTTGAGTTTGGTAATCTGCCTGCTATCGCGTTTTATGGATATGATGGCCATCACTGAGTCAAAGTCTCCAACTAAATATCTATCGACAAAGGATATATAGTTGAAACCATAAGTTTACATATACTATTTATCCTTTAAATAGACACACACGTTTTTTTCCTCACTGTCTGAAATCAGACTAAACTTTTCCTGTTTAAGGTCAGTTAGAATTGCCAAAATTATTTCTAGAATTATTTCAGAATAATGAGAGAAGGATTTTTTGACCATTTTTTATTACTTTCTTCAAAGTCAGAAGTTTACATCCATTTCATTAGTATTTAGTACCATTCCCTTTAAACTCTATGACTTTGGTCAAATGTCTTGGATATTCTTCCACAAGCTTCTCCCAATAGTTGACAGGAATGTTGGCCCATTGCTCTTGACAGAACTGGTGTAACTGAGCCAAGTTTGTAGGCTGCCTTGCTTGCACATGCCTTTTCAGGTCTAAGATCAGGGCTTTGAGATGGCCACTCCAAAACATTGACTTTGTTAGCCTTAAGCCACTTTGTAACCAGTTTGGCAATGTGTTTTGGCCATTGTCCATTTGGAAGATCCATTTGCGCCCAAGCTTTAACTCCCTGACTGATCTCTTGAGATGTTGCTTCAGTATTTCCACATAATGTTCTTTCCTCATGATGCCATCTATTCTGTGAAGTGCACCAGTCCCTCCTGCAGCAAAACGACCCCACAACATGAATGATGCTGCCACCCCCGTATTTCACAGTTGGGATGGTATTCTCAGGCTTGCAAGCTTCCCCCTTTTTACTCCAAACGTAGTGATACTCATTATGGCCAAACGTTCAATTTTAGTTTTGTCAGAGCACAGGACATGTTTCCCAAAATTAAATTCTTTGTCCCTGTGTGCACTTGCAAACTGGAATCCTGCTTGTTTCTTTTGGAGTAATTGCTTCTTCCCGGCAGAGTGGCCTTTCAGCTCATGTCGGTACAGTCCTCGTTTCACTGTGGATAATGACACACTCTCACCAGCTTTAGGCAGCATCTTTGCAAGGTCTTTTGCTTTTGTTGGGTTGATATGTACATTTCAGACCAAAGCATGTTCATCTCTGGGACACAAAACCATCTCCTGAGCAGTATGATGGCTGGACATTCCCATGCCCTTTATACTTGTGTATAATTGTTTGAACAGATGAATGTGGCATCTTCAGGCATCTGGAAATTGCACCCAGGGAAGAACTTGTCTACAATTCTCTTCCTAATATCGTGGCTGATTTCTTTTCACTTTCCCATGATGTTACACAAAAAAGCAGTGTGTTCCAGGTGTGCCTTCAAATAGATCCACAGGTGTGTCGCTAACTCAGATGTTGTCAATAAAGCTTCCAAAGCATGACATCATCACCCGGGTTTTCTCAATTTTTTAAAGGCAAGTACTGTATGTAAACTTCTGACTTTGAAGAAAGTAATGAAAAATAGTTTTTAAAAATCCTTCTCTCATTATTCTGGCATTTAGCAAATAGAAATACTTTTGGTAATCCCAATTGGCCTAAAACAGGAAAGGTTCAGTCTGATTTCATGTCAATGAGAAAAAAATTTCATTTGCATCTTTTTATATAGTGTACATAAACTTCTGGTTTCAACAAGGCAGTTTCCACCAGCAATCTGGTCAAATGAAGCCGTTCGTATGAACAGCGAAACACTTCATTCTAAAATGTGAGTCCAGTAGACAGAATTGAATTCTCTTTTGCTATAGATCATAACTGGAAAACTGAGGAATTACACAAGCATCTTTCTAAGATTGAGACAACAAATACTCTGGCCCAGTAATCAAAGATATTACACGAACCACAATACATCTGCATTTCGACACCTCACAGTTCCACCTTATTATAAACTAAACTTTAATATGTTATGACCTAAATACAAGAGAGAGGAAGTAAAATAATCATGTTAGTGTAATTGAGTAGATTTTTCATAATTGTATTCTGTGTGAGATTTTTAGGCTTGTACTTGCAATTGAAAATAATTCAAGCCATGTAACTGTAATAAGCTACATTTTAAAATCAGTTACTGAATACAGTACAACATAAAACATAGCTAAAACATAGCTGTCTCACACATAACAGCACTGTATTATCTGGCGACTGACCAGTCATTTAGAGAATATGCAGCTTGCTTTTTCAGACAATTTAATAATCTTGTAACTGTTAAATTAGGTTTTGTGTAAAAGACTACTTGTGCTACTAGCATTTGTACGATAGTAACTCATATTATGAGAAGGAATTTTCACATGTTCTTTAATTTACTGCTGCCAAATTTGTACTAAAGTATGAGTACTTTCCATCACTGCATAAATGACTTTGGACATTTTTGACTATTATTGACACCAAATTGTACACGAGTTAACAGTCCTTGTATAGCAATAAAATGAGACGTGAGATCCAGCAGACTGCCTGGCGACAGTGAGGCCAATGCTTAGCCATCTTTATTATGAAACAAGACTGGGACCAGATCAGAGCTGTTACATAGTGGTCTTTTCCATGTCCTGGCACAACCCTGGACAGCGAGCCCCCTCCCAGAGGCTCAGGACCCCCCCACCCCAGCCACTTTGGTCCCTTCGGCTGTGTGGATGCGGTAAAGGGCTGTGTCTAGAATGACTTAAGTATGACTGGGGGAGCATTGGTGAAGCCATCGACATGCATGGACAGTTGTGTTGAAATTATATGCCAAGTGTCTAAAAATTGGAAATCACGGAACGTCAAATGAGGAACTAAAATATGTGGCTATTGCTGTTTCTATCTGATGCTCCTGGAAATAAAAAGTAACCCATCCTTCACTTTTTGCTCATCGAGTTACATCGCTTTTGTGCTCAGTGGCGGTGACTAGTGTCAAGACAGAACATGACTCTTTTCTTGTTTTCGTTTTTAAAAAAAATAAATTTATGTATACGTGACAAATTCAGTGCAAATCTACTCCGGTGTTCCTCAAGGCTCCATCTACGACCCCTTCAACTTTTAGCCAACTTTCTGAACAAATGGCCAAAACAAGCTCGGGTAAACAACCTGTTTTATCAGCTCAAAATAAGTTTACATCAGAGCTATTCAACAGAACTCTTATATATATGGAGGAAATTACAACAGAAATATTACAAATTTCTCATCTGAACACTGCTTACTTTTTTTTTTTGCTTTAAGAAAACAAAGTTAATTCAGAATGGCCAAAAGGAAGGAGAAAAGCAGAGTGTATCTGGTCCAGAGAGTATCAGGGCGTTGGACTGGGGGCGGGGTTTATTGGTTTAGGGGTGGAGTGAAGGAGCGTAAGGAGGTTTGTAATTTTTTGGTCGGGCGTGAAAGATGGAGGAGAGGGAGAAAGAGAGAGGGAATCAGAGCATCAGTCCATTGGTCGCTTCTCTCCATATTTCTTTGTATGCTCTTCTGCGTTCTTCAGAAATTTTTTACGGTCCTTTGAGTATTCTTCTGCGAGGTCTGCCCGGAGGGGGTGTTCTGGCTGCGGGTCGTTCACCAAAGCGATCAGGGCCTGGATTACTGAAACACAACGCACAGAAAAACACTATGAAGTTTGGAACACCATATTGTACTCTGAAATGTTCGTATCACACCAACAATAATGTAAACTCGATTTTGATACAAAGGAATAGACTTGATACTGATTTCGATACCACAGTGTTAATTAAAACACTCATCCTTAAAACGCTAGAATGTGATTTTCAACATTAAATCGTAGTACAGATAGATCGATAGATAGATAGACAGATGTTGTTTGAGTTGGATAAGATTGTTTTAGATGGTGATTTGGTAACATGTTGTACTCTGAGGCAAGCGGATGTCGATGGTCTAACTGCTGTCAATCAGTGTGGCATATGCCAATTCAAGCAGATACAGGTCTCTTAGGTTAGTGGCTTTGTTTACATACACACCAAAATGAGATTATTAGCAGATTTTTGAACCTGTTAGATTATGTAAAAAACACACAAACCACAAAATTCGATGTGAGTAATCAGACGAGTTATAATCACACACAAAAAATAAAAAAAATCAGATGATTTTGCTTTTTACATGTCATTTTAATAATCTTAAAACTCAAAAAAACAGATAATACTCTTGGCTTTTTGTTTTAATCAATAAATCCTGACATCATTCAGAAAAACACATACAATTTGTGAGTGTACCTTGGTCAGTTCTGGTGGCAGGTTTCCAGTTCTCCGCGCTGATGACGGGCAGACATACTTGGCCCTTCTCATCGATGTTGGGGTGGTAGATGCGAGTTTTGAATGTGATCTTGGGGGGTTTGAATGGGTACTCGGTAGGGAAAATGATTTCAATTCGGAATGCCCCTTTGTCATAGGGTGGGTTGTCCTGCAAAAGAATCATTATTTGAATGCTTTAGTCAAAACGTGATGTAAAAATCTTCAAAAAGGGCAAAATCAAGATGCATCATTTCTACTGCTACACTTCTATGGGGTATTAATTGCCAACACACAACATACATATATATGCTATATATATGCTATATTTGGCGAAGTTTCACTTTCGTTTCTGTGACTTGGAGTCATAAAAACGAAACTGAAGGGTTGTTATGTTGTAGTGTAAAGTTTTTTATCATGTTTTTTTATATTTATAGAGAACTGTCATGTGAGAGCATTGATGATGTGGGTTTGTGGGTCTGAGCATTGGACAGAATCTTACTGCTATAACTGTATCTAACTATAAGAAAGGTTCAAATAGGGCCCAGGAGAGATTGCTAAATAACTCAAACATAACCTCTTCAGGCCTGTTTTTGATGAAGGAACAACATATAGAAAGGTCAATTTTACATTTTTACATTTTACTTTAACAGGCAAGACAAAAATACTGTACAATGTGGACAAACTCTACATGTGTAATTTTATTTGTCATTGTAGATCACCAAACACTTACAGGAACGATGAGTCCTTGCCATGACAATAGGTTTGATTCTTCCACTTGGATGTTTCTGAAATTTTTTAGTCCAGCTTTGCGAATCTCATCAAGTTCCTACACACAAAACAGGAAGAGATAAAGGCAAAACTGAGCTGTGTTTTTATCTTTTAAGTTAGCGTATGCAGCGTGTGTTGCACAGGACCTATCTAAGCATACAATGTAATGTTGTTAAAATTTCAAACTCAATTTTGATACTAAGGAATAGACTCGATCCTCAGTACCAATTCCTAAAACACAGTGATAATAAAAAACATACTTTAGACAACAGAATGTGATTTTTGCCATTAAATCATAGTACTTTCTTACTTTTATATTCCCAAGTGGCCTTATATATGTGTAATTCCTCAGTGGTCCGTGGGCCTATACTAGTCATTGTGGTCTTATTCTTCTGAGCTCAAAATAATTTTAAAGCTATTCAGGAAAGGTTTACTTCTGTCCTGTTAATGTGGCTTTTTTAGTATCAATACTTGCTCACATGGGTGTCTAGTTTCGGTGCTGGTTTTCATATCAATTAGTATCTGATTTTCAATACTTTTGAAAATCCTAATAAATTGTAATGTTGTTTAGAGGAGATATAGCCACTGTTTTGTACTAGAGCTTTTACTTTCATTTCTGAGAAGTCATCCAGATAGCCACTGTGCACTCTTACTTTTATGAACTCATATTGTAATTAAACATTTTTCCGACAGTGGTTACCAAACATATTACTTGCATATTCTCAGAAACTTTTTATCAGCTGTGGAGCCCATAGACAATTACAAAATGTGGATGCAGTTCTAACACTCATGGACCAGTATGGCACCTATAAGTGAGTGATTACACGGATATAAGGCCACATGATAAAAATTAAATAAAGTACTGTAATTTAATGTTGAAAATCACATTCACAGAGTGTTTTTTTTTTTATTATAATTGTTTTATCAAAATTGGTATCGTGTATCGAGTCTGGTATTAAAGTCTATTCCTCAATATCGAAATCAAGGTTGAAATTTTAGTTATATGTCAACACTACTAAATAGCTATAAACAAAACAGTGAAACAATTGGTTAAATCTAAATTGCCATGTAGATTGGTTGACATCCATGTATTCTAAGGTGAAATAAGCATTACATTTCAGTTTCCTTGTTCCTGTACTCCCACCTTACATAAAAAGAAAGTCAAATGATTTCCTTAGGTTTCTATTGGACAGATCAAATTTAACAGAGTAGTAAAAGAGATAAACTAACTAGGAACTAACCATGCATTATTGGGTTTGGCCAATCACATAATCCCATACATATATTAGAGTAAAAAGTCAGTTACTACTATTAAATTACAATCAAACCCAAGACTTTGAATCACATGACAGAAATTGTATGGGAAATGGGTAACTTTGCCAACTTGCTACGCATGTGTCTCAGGTCTCACATAGAAATCCAGTCATCGCGTTCAAAAAGTGTAACAGATTTATTGTCTATCTTATTTTTAACCTACGGGGGACAGATTTACACAACAAGGTACCGACAATGTCTTCTCTTTTAACGGGAAAGACAGCGTTTGATCTGGAATCTTCCACATAACAGGGGATGACGCTAGTGGTTAGCAGAAACGCACTTCACAATTACCGTCAGCCTAGCTCGCTGCCGATTAGCCAATATCGCCATAATCTACAAAAATCTAACCCTCAAACATAAACCAAACCGGAAATAATAACATGTCGCAAAAGGGTTAAGTTTAGACCGTTTTAGACGAGGTATAACGCGGGTGTTAGTTTCGATTTCGTGGCCTAATTTGCCGGTCCGTGGCTGCCAGTTTCCTAGCCAGTACTGACCTCTCAATCGCACATTCTGGGTGGAAAATTGAGGCAGAAATGGTTATTAATGTCGGGATGAGTTGTTACTAGGTTAAATATACAGAAGTTGCACGGTTTAGCTGCCCCAATGAGCGAAAACGCGGTTAAATGTGTGTAAATAAGCGCGATCCGGAGCTTTACCTTGATCAGCCTCCTGCTCGCCGCCATCTTGAAACTATTGTGTACTCCCAGAATGCCCAGCGCGCTCAATATGGTTTGCACAGGGTCTGATGCTACTGCCTGGAGGAGATGATCCAGGAACAAAAATTAAATAACATGTTTTTAAATATATATGACAAATGCAAAAGATTGAATGGGGTTTAAAGAGCCTATATTACACAAAGTTTACTCTTGTGAGCTTTAAGTCATGTTATAATGCTGTTATCTCCTCAAAAACATACCTGGATTTGTGTTTTATTTCATCCACACATGCTGGTGTATTAGCTCAAAATGCTCTGTTCCACCTTGTGATGTCATGATGTGTCAGTTTTCAGTAGTAGTTAACAGCTCCTTTTAGATTTGTTGAGTAGAGACTGGAAATTCCAGAGCTGAAATGATCCAAATGATTATTATGAAGGTGTGTGGAGTTTAAAAACACAGTGGAGCACCTCCTGTAACACCACATGACATCACAAGGTGGAACAGAGTGTTTGAGAGAAGAACTCAGCCTAAATAACCAGGGTTTATGTGTTAAACCCCTTTATGGGCCCTTTAAAGGAACTGTCTGTAAAGTGTGTGTAAGGTAAACCTGTTCAAATCAAATAGCTTTTACTGATTGTACAATTGTAATTCTGATTTATTCTTATTCTAACAAATCATTGGGCATTTATTTATGTTGTAATTTTGTGTTGGTTCTTAACCTCCTGAGACCTGGTGTCCTCATATGTGGACAACACATTTTGGGTCATCTAGGCTACAATGCAAATTTTTAGAAGAAGAATAACAGAGTACAATAACAGCAACAATGCAAATATATTATATATATTCATTTTTTAATAGTTTAGAATGTTTAGAATATTTTATTTTATTTTTTTTTATTTTTCTTCCTGCTCCTGTCAGCAGCTCTTCAGACGAGACACATTGTTCCAAGAGGCACAATTGTTGTTTCTCATTTTGTTTTTACATTCAGGACAAATTTTGCTGTTTTCAGGGTCTAATAAATAGGTTTTGCAAATCATTATTCAAATGTTTTATCAAAATGATTAAAATGTCCACATATGAGGACATTTGATTTACATAAGTTTTTCTCAGAAACTATATAATGTAAAAAGATAATTCTTTGTATTTACACTCATCAGGTCCCAGTCAGCCCAAATAACAAAGAGAAATTAATAAAGCAGGTCATGCAAGAGCTCGGGTCTCAGGAGGTTAAGATGATTATCCAATCAGAAAGCAGAAGGAGCCTCACATGACTCTTTCATTTGGGTTGCCATTTCCAATACTGAAATTCAGTTGTGTTAAACCTAAACTGACTCTCGCTGATCTGACTTGTCACTAACTTACAGTACCACAGCACCTAATTATTAATCAGCCATTCATTAATCAGTGGTAGTGCAGCTTCTGCAGCTCAGTAAGTGAGGCATGGCATGTCCATATACTGAGAATGATAAAACTTCATTGGTGGGCAGGTCGATTACATAGAGATATTATTGTATTGGTTGTAATGTCCCACAGTGTTGCATCCAACTATGCACAAATCTGACCTATAATGTGGCCTGGAGGCATCACAGTGACTTGTCTACATGGAACTTGAAATTTTATAACATATGGAACATATAGAAAAAAATAAAATAAAATAAAGAGGAATTTATTTTTTGCTAATTGCTAGTATTCGTCCCAGTGGGTGGTCCTTACAGCCTTTTTATTGTTGATATCTTTAATTGTATTCATATATATTGTTTTGGGTGATGGTAAAAAATGGTTCCAGTTAGGGTTTGTGTGTGTGTGTGTGTCGCGAGAGAGAGAGAGAGAGAGAGATAGTTAGTTAGTTAGTTAGTTAGTTAGTTAGTTCCTCTGTGGTGGTGGAGCGTGCCTCGGTACAAGCAGCTCGGTGGTCACGGGGGCTGTCACTACCCGGAACAACAAGATGGCGGCTTCGGAGCAGCTGCGGGTGAGTCTGGACCAAAACACGCCACATTTCACACTGGGTCCTCGTGGATTTCACCTCTGGTTTCAAGCAGACTCTGGTCTCCATGTTTGCGCTTGTGCTGGTATATTGGAAGAGTGTAAAATGTCCTAAACGTGTGTGTTTACGGGCTTTATTTGTCGCAAAGCTAACTGAGCTAAGTGTGTTTTCTGTCTTAGGACAATATTCACAGACCCAAACGCGGTCAATTCTTTGAGTAAACCTAAACCCAAACGTAAAGCCAGTTGTATGTCACTTTACAGTTTCACACGAGCAGAGATCTCGCTACTCCTTTCACGTTTGGATGGTTGCAAAGTTCCTATTGTTTACAGCGAGTCTTTGTACTGTCTAGTTCCTCTGGAATTAGCATTTCACTGTCTACAGTTTCATTGTAGGCAGGTATTTGAGTACTGTCCGTAATAGATACTGTTTATTTTCTAAGTACCTGGAAAGTAGTTTGAAACAGGTTTTACCAGCTGACCTGAGTGCAGTATGGGGAGTGTGCATATTAAATAAATTAGTTCTTCTGGCTTTAAAAATGTAACTAGATGATGATTTATTTGAGGAATTTTTTGGATTGGTTTGATCAGAAGGTATACATGTTTCCTTATGTCTAATATTGTAAATTGGCTTTTTGCAATCTGGAACTCCGAACACTAAAGTACGCTATATTTAGTCAGCCTAAAATAGCCTGGTTCCCCAAGTCTCATCCCTTCTGTTTCATGTTGATCTGTACATCTGCAAAGATTAGTTACTCCAAGTATTATAAATATTTAGATTAAGATGCGTTTCCAGAGCCTAGAAGTCCAAAGGTGCCTAGAGCAGGATTGTTTCCTCCTTGGAATCTGTTAAAGGAATCAAAGGTATCTAATAATAACAAGTCTGCTCATTTGAGCAGGTATCGATACTAAAGTCACATTCCTAGGACAGAAATGAACCTACCTACGACTGAGGGATTATAGAGCTATAAGGCCACATGGTAACATAAAAGAAAGTACTACCATTTAATGTTTGTGTTTTTTTATAATCATTGTGGTATCTTAATTATTGAGTATACTCCTTAGTATCAAAAGTGAGTTTGAAACTAGTGGCTAGCACTCACCTCACAGCAAGAAGGTGTTGGGTGAGTTTCTTCTCCAGCCTTCCCCATCAACCCATACAGGTTCAAGGATTGGTTAAAAGCAGTGGTCTAAGCCTGTCACAATAACACATTTTGAAGTCTCAAAATATGTATGATAATATATGTATGTCTTTAGTGTTAGTCATGTTATTACTGTTGTCATGACACAAAAATTTCAAACTTTCGATATTAAGGAGTACAGTTGATATTCAGTGGGGATTCCAATACCACACTGAAAATAAAAACACTGTATCTTAAGACAATAGAATGTGATTTTCAACATTAAATTGTAAGTTGTCCAGGTAGGATCCATTCTATGCAGTCTTATATTTGTTACAGCTCAAGATCATTCTAACACTATTCAGGAAAGGTTACTTTCTATCCTGTGACTTTTTTTAGTATCAGTGCTTCCAATATCTAGTTTCAATACTAGGATCAATTGGTATCTGAGTTTCCATACTTTTGGGAATCCTATTACTTATTAGGGAAAATGTGTGGCTTATATCAAATTGTGAGGTTCGCTGTGCTTCCAGGCCTATTTTAACCTGGAGTTCTAACCAAAGCAGGCCAATGAGGTGAACATGCTGGTCGGGTGTGTTCTGGTCTGGCCTGTATACTGGGTGTAGTTGTGCAGGTTAACCTCTGCTCTACTCCTCCTCTCTCTCTGTATGTTGCAGACTTTGTTGTAAGCTCCTCTCAAAGTACAGCAGACAGAAAGCATGAACGTCCATCAGACCCCAGCACCCCTGCTCCCTCCGGTGCACCCTGATGTCCAGATGAAGCCGCTGCCCTTCTACGATGTGCTGGATGTGCTCATCAAGCCTTCCAGCCTTGGTAACACAAGAGCTACTTTAGTTTAGTTTATAGTAGTTTGAATTTTTGCATGTCTTGCCCCCCACCTTCGGTTGTGATTTTGTTTTTCAATCGTTATAATTTATTTTATTATATTGGAAATACCAGAATGTTATACATTATTCAATGTTTTGATGTTCAGATTAATTCATTTCCACTCTAAATTATTATTCAGATGCAACATCCAAACAGATCATCTTTACTTACCTAAATAATACTTAATACTTATTTTCCTAGGAAATCCAAAATGATAATGATGTATTTTTTTATACAGAGGGAGATCAGCCTGGTCACATCCTCTGCTGCCAAACATAGTCGTGCAATCAGATATTTTTTTTTTTTCGGTGATGCATGAGAAACGAAGGAGCTTATTGGTCACCCATCATTTACAAACAGAACTACATTTCTCTAACCTCAGACTAACAGCGTTTAATGCTTCACTCTAACCTGTCTCCCACCAGACAGATATATGTAGCCCTCTGAATGGAGTTCTACATATCAGTCTGGGAAGGCTCTCGCGGAAAGTGATCGGAACCAATGGTCGGAACCATCAACCAAAGACTTCACGCTGATTGGTTGAAGTCTCACAGCGAAACATGCTGAAAAACAAAACTACCTTCAGTTAAATACAGTTGAGAGAAAAGTACAGGCATCTTACCCATCCTCAAATGCACAACGTGCTTCCATCTGCACTTTTTTCACTAACTCAATATACTCTATATTGACGTTAAAATAGGCTGAAGTGCGTCTGTTGTCGTCACCATGTTTGTTTTGGTTTGTTTTGGTTTGTTTGGTGCTGGCTTTCTCCGGAACCACAGTGCTGCTGTGTGCTTGGTCAGGTTCTGCACCACTGATAGTGAAGGAGCTACACATGGCAGTGATTCAGCTGGAGCTGAAAAAGTTTGTGAACTCACAAATTTGTGAGGAATTTGTGTTGCTGGCATCTTCAGTCATTGATTCTGCAGAAATCTACAAAGTTTTTCTGCCTCCTGTGATATTTTTTAAATTTCTCTTTTCCTTGTAAGCAGCCATATTTGTTATGTTACGGACAGACCGTCCATGCTCCTCATTGGCTAATCCACCTGTCAATCACGTCTATCTGAACTCTGGGAGATTCACCGGTGACCAGACTCACATCTTTGTAAAATACTGAAGAAATGTGTATTCTGAATCCCAAACAATCAGCTTTTAACTCTTACTCGAACAATTATTTGGGTCAGTTCTGTTTGTAGTGTTGGCTATTTAGATAACAGTGGAGAGAAACATTAAATGGGGATTTTTTTTTCTTAATTGATCCATGGTTAAAACTGTGTTTTATTACAAAGAACAATAGGATGCAATTGTTAGATGCAGCCTTATAAAATGGTGAAGTGTCTTTCCCAAGGCCAGTATGAAACACAACTGGATCCATTTAGCCTGAATTATACAGTACTGTTTGGTCCTCCTTTAGCTAAAGTATTGTGTGCACAGGAGCCAGCACTGCTCAGAGGTTCCACCAGGAAAAGTACTTCATCTTTGCTCTGACTCCTCAGCAGGTGCGAGAGGTCTGCATTTCCAGGTAACCCACACACCCAGCACCTTTCACGTTTATACACAAGTCCTGATGTGCAATGGCTGCTCTATTAACCCTGTGTGTATGTTTGTGTGTGCGGGCGCACAGGGACTTCCTACCTGGAGGGAGAAGGGATTACATGGTCCAGATTCAGCTGAGGTGAGGCAGGGAAAAAGTTTTGGATTCAGTTCAGATGGAATTAATTACACATTATTATTAATATTATTGTTATTATAAATTAGACCAATTCCAAATGGCAAAAAACACAAAGGCTGCAAAGATATTATGTCCTCCGAGGCATTGATTTTCAACCAGTGTTCCTTAGAAAAAAATGGACTACTTAATGCAATAATTGACCATTTTGGATTGTTCTGAGTAAACCTCTGTACCAGAAAAAAGCCAAAAAATATCTTTATTGCTAAATCCCTAGTGTCTGGTACAATGACATTTTTTACACTTTTTTTGCTCAAATTGATGCAATGGTGAATGGTGTGCTAGAGCATCTTTTTAACAGAAAAAGTGTGAAGCAAATCTAGAAAGGTTGAAAAACAGTGCTCTGAGGTTACATTAACAAATATTTCCCTCCGCCATTGAGAGATTATATTCACTTCTGTCCAAAATTCTGAAGGCAGCTTGTCATTTTGAGGGGTTGAAAATCGAGCAATTGCCTACATTTTAAGATAGGGCTTCATTGTTTGTAGTGTGATCAAGTTATGTTAATATTCTAAGTGTGATGAATTTTTTGCCTTGTAACCACCTGTTGCTTATGCTGGAAATGTATAATGACAATGAGAATATCTTTTGTGGTAAAAAGGGACTGTAGGTGAGTTTGTCATAAATTGAAAGTACATATGGCGAAAATCATCAAAATCTACCCTACATATCGGCCCAAAAATATCGGCAGAGCTTATCAGTTAGCGGCTTCCATCCATCCACGCGACCCGGCCCCGGATAAGCGGAAGAAAATGGATGGATGGCGAAAATCATCAAAATCTACCCTACATATCGGCCCAAAAATATCGCTTATCAGTTAGCGGTTTCTCCATGTTCTAAACAATCATTATCTGCATTGGCCATGAAAAAACCCACATCGGTCAATCTCTACTCATGACGGATGTTTCTGAAATATCTCTAGCATAATCTCTAGTCCAATGGTAACCAGACCTCTACAGACATGAAAAGCATTGCATTTTATGATTAGTTTATCAGTTCAGATTTCAGTCTTCTCTCAGGTGATAATGCTCCTGGATAGGTTACACTTTACACATATTGCACATTGAGCAATATGTGTATAGTGGCTCTTGACTGTGGATAGTCAATAGTTTTGTGTCCATGTTTCAGGTTCTGTTTGTCTGAGACCAGCTGCCCTCAGGAGGACAACTATCCCAACAGTCTGTGCATCAAAGTCAATGGGAAGCTGTTCCCTCTGCCAGTGAGTGCCCATTCCTTGCAATATCAAACCAGAATTATAATTTAATTGCAAGTGGCAAATTACCGTACAAAAGATGCAATGATGTATTAAATGCTACAATAACATGAAAAATCATCCTCTCATTAAGTGTAAAACCTGTCAACCCTCTTTTAAACCTCTACACATGTTCTGAAATACAGGGGATTTTCTCAGCAGTCTATATTTTTGTCTTCTCTCAAATGAAAAATGCTTTTGGCAGTTTAAAATGTGCACTATGAACTGAATCTTGATACAGTTTTAAATTGTGAATCAGAATTGTTTTAATTGTAAAATCTAACAATTCTGATTAGATCTTGCATTTCTCTTAAATTTCAAATGACCACCAGTCCCACTATGTTCCTTCCAATGATTAGTTTATGTATAAAGAGTTTTCTGAACAGCTTCTTAAATGAATAATTAGAAATAATTATTATGATGAGTATTTTGAACGGTTACAGATTGTGTGTGTGTGTGTGTGTGTGTGTGTGTGTGTGTGTGTGTGTGTGTGTGTGTGTGTGTGTGTGTGTGTGTGTGTGTGTGTGTGTGTGTGTGTGTGTGTGTGTGTGTGTGTGTGTGTGTGTGTGTGTGTGTGTGTGTGTGTGTGTGTGTGTGTGTGTGTGTGTGTGTGTGTGTGTGTGTGTGTGTGTGTGTGTGTGTGTGTGTGTGTGTGTGTGTGTGTGTGTGTGTGTGTGTGTGTGTGTGTGTGTGTGTGTGTGTGTGTGTGTGTGTGCGCGCGCGTGCGTGTGTGTGTGTGCGCGTGCGTGCGTGTGTGTGCGCGTGCGTGCAGGGCCACGCTCCTCCTCCTAAGAATGGCGTGGAGCAGAAGAGACCAGGCCGGCCCCTCAACATCACGTCTCTGGTGAGGCTCTCCTCTGCTGTGCCCAACCAGATTTCTGTCACATGGGCCCCCGAGATTGGAAAGGTCAGCCACTGTCCACCTCTGTCCAAGATAAACATCAACACAGTTAATATGTCCTCTTTCTAGTGGTGTAGTCGCCTCTTCCTGGGGTCATGTACATGATGTGTTTGTCTGGTATATGTTGCAGACGTATTCCATGTCGGTGTACCTGGTCAGGCAGCTCACATCCCCTCTCCTACTGCAGAGGCTCAGGATGAAGGGCATCAGGAATCCAGACCATTCCAGGGCACTCAGTGAGTTCAGTGTCCATTCTTTACACTTACATCTATCTGAACTGCCACTGTCTACTAAGATGCTCATTAAAAAGCAACATTGTTGAACATTGTTGCAAAAACTTATTGCAACTTGTAGTATAATTTTCCAAACAAATGTATTGGGTGATTTTTTTCTGCACATCTGTGTCTGATTTTTGATCCTTCAAGACATTTACAACCATGTTTTAACACATTTCCAATAGGATGCAGAAATAAAAAGGTACTCCTTTTTGTCGGTGTTTCCAACCAAACCAAAATGGTGATGGCACGTAATACATGTATGTAGTATCCTGTGTTAACAGCATGGGTCCCTGTGTGTTACAGTTAAAGAGAAGCTGACTGCAGACCCAGACAGTGAGGTTGCTACTACCAGTCTGCGAGTGTCCCTCATGTGTCCGGTAAGTGAAAAGTCAATACACATCCCATTTGAAGCCTGGGTCCTGCTGGGACAAATTATCATCTCAGTATAGGATTTAGTTGTTCCCAATGGTCATAGTACTAACATCTGTCATACACACGTATGTATATTAAGAAATTACTTGCTGGTTTAAACCAAACGGTGTCAACTCTACTGATTTGTACCAGAAGATGTGAACCAGTTTGGCCTCCTGTGAAATGTTTATAGCCCTCTCAGTATTTCGCGTAATGATTTTTTTGTGTTTGCCGGGGCAGCTGGGTAAGATGCGTCTGACCGTGCCGTGCCGAGCCGTGACCTGCTCTCATCTTCAGTGCTTCGATGCGGCGCTGTACCTCCAGATGAATGAGAAGAAACCCTCATGGATCTGCCCTGTTTGTGACAAGAAGGCCACCTACGAAAGCCTCATCATTGATGGGTACTGGGCCTCACTGCTGTGTCAGAGTACTAGTGTAAACTCTAAACTAACTCCAGTTAATCATCATTTTTTGCATTTATTTGACTTATCTGCACTTTTACACTGTGTTTTACCTCCTCTTTATTTAATGCATTGGGGTTTGCTAGTGCTAGTTGCACCATATAGTGCAAATGTAATATTTTATCTATCTTGACGGGAGTGGTGTGCATCGATAAATGGGAAACGGCTAACTAGGTCAGTTTTGCGAAGCATGTCAGCTCAACATATAAGTCACCATTACTGGAAATATGGCATTATATCACAAGACCAAGTCAGCGTCTGGTGAGAAACTTATTTTATGTTTATATCTGTTTTTTGCAAAGAAATGTTACACACACCGCTACTGGCGTACTGGCTGGTCCTCCATTAACTGCATGGACATGAATCCAGTCCCAAGCCCCGTGAGCTTATTGTTGTGCAGCTGTTCATCTGTGTGGATGCTCCTGTAGCACCAATCTTTTTTTAATAGTTGTTCTGCTTTTCGTGGCAGCGCACGCCTACGTCACATCTTTGGGTGTGTCTTGCTAGACCTGTGTCATGCCCCTGGACCGTTAGGAATCAGCTGGGGGTGCCCTTCCCCCCAGCTGTTCTGTGCCAACACTGCCCCAACCAGTGGTTCACAGCAACCTGACAAACCTGATGTGATGTGCAGTAGTTTCATTACCGGGATGTCTGTGTAGACCCTCAGTCGTCCAGGTCTGATCCATAGCAAACAACGAAGTTAAATCTGTCAACTGGACAAATCTTGTAGGAGTGAAGACGTTTCACTGCTCATCCAAGCCACTTCTTCAGTTCTGGTCAGAATGCTGGTGGCCACTACCTTTAAACTGAACTCAAGAATGGATGAGCAGCGAAACGTCTTCACTCCTACAAGATTTGTCTAGTTGACAGATTTAACTTCGTTGTTTGATCATTACCGGGATGCACACTGATTGTGACTGACTTAAACAATAATCTTGTGTTTTATAGTGAAGGTGCAGTTCATTTTAAGAAAGGGGTTTTAATGAAATAATGAAATAAAAACATCATGCATCATAAAATTCATTTAATTAACAGTGACTAAATCTAAAGGTCTCAGCATTAGGTGAAGTAATCATGACTTGAACACAGCACAAGCATTTTAAGTCATGCAGAAAACCAAACCCAGTGTAAATCTCAAGCTGTAATTTCTCGTTTGATTGTGTGTGTCCTGTTTCAGCCTGTTCTTGGAGATCCTGAACGACTGCACTGACGTGGATGAAATAAAGTTCCAAGAGGATGGCACGTGGTGCCCCATGAGACCCAAGAAAGAGGCCCTCAAACTGCAAACGCTGCCCAAAGTGGAGGGTGAGTGAACCAGCCTGAGTGTGGCTGGTATTTTTCACAATGTGGGAAATCAAAGCTGGACACCACACACTCGCGACATGCGGACCTGCCTCCCATATGTTCATAATCAGGTCCCCATGACGTACACTACTAGTGAAAAGTTTGGGCGCTTTTTTTCATTTATTTTTCTTCTTTGTTTCCATGTTTATTAGGGCCTAAGCACAAATATGCGAGGATATTGAGTAAGCAACATTTGTCATTTTAGACAAATGAAACTTAGCATAAAAAATGGATCATGTCAGGACATGTAAAAAATTATATTATGGCCCCATCTTAACCCTACAGGAGGTTGGCCATCAACAAATTTTAATTTCTGAATCTTTACTAAAAAGTTATGCAATTTTTAAATTGTGCTTTTTATATACTTTTTTCTCTATAATTGCTAAACATAAATATAATATACATATCTTGAATGGCTTAACAGGAAGTAAAAATTATGTTTACATTTTCTTTAACTATGTGTTGGGAACTAAAGGTGTAACAATGAAACAAACACCGCGTAAGGGTTAAATAGTACTTCCAAATTAATCAAAATTCTTGGATTAATTTTCAAGGCGTTTCCCATTTTACTCCTTTTTTGTACACATTTTAACCCAACAAATTTGATAGATAAAGTTTTCACAAACTTAACAGCAATGTTGATTCTTTGAAAGTGCCAGTGTCTGGACTTGGACCAGCAACATCTGCTTGTGACGTATCCATCAGACTACAAGGGACACCGAAAGGTCTGCATTGTTGGAGCTGTTGGTTTCAAGTTGGTTTCTTTGCTCACACAATTGAGTATAACTCATGTCAGCTGAAAAATAAGGCACGCTGGGTTATAAAAACTGTAAGGCAGGATTCAGACCCCTTCTTCAGTCTACAGTGCTAATGCTTTCTATCAGCTACACCACTAGAGCTAGGAAAATCTTACCGTTTTAATCTTAAGAGTAAAACATGTCAGAAATTTTGCAGAGGCAAAAATGGAAGAACAATGTACTGCGCTGTCACTGAATAAATACATATCGCTTTCTATGTTGGATTTAGTGGTAGAGGAATGGAATCTGTTTGTTTGTGAAAGTAATTTCTGGACTTTACAAGTTGTCCTGTGTGTTTGTCAGCGTCGACTCCTGTCCGGCATGCAGCCCCCGCCCCCACCGACTCCTGCGCTGTGAAGAAGGCCGACGTCATCGACCTGACTGTGGACAGCTCTGATGAAGAGGAGAGCGAGCCACCGCTAAAGAAACGCTGTGCCTTCATCTCAAAGAGCCAGGAACCTGAGCTGCACCCAAAAAGGTACTCCCACCTCACAATATACACCCAACAGGTACTCCCACTTCACAATATACACCCAACATGTACTCCCACCTCACAGTGCTTTAACCATATACAAGCCTATACACAGATTAATTGAATTGTAAGAGGTACTGGTGATGTCCTCTCAGCATTTGGGGTAACTGCAGTGAGCACCAAAACTGTTACAACAGTTACATACAAGACCTAACTATCCTACCTGTGACGGATAGAAAAACTTCAATTCAAGTATTTAATTTGACTAATAACTCTGGTTATGCTGATTTTAAACCCAATTTACAAGATTAGCCCAGTAATTTAGGTTACAAGAATATACTGTTAACCAGGGATGCCAATAGACACCTTAAATTCTCGATGGCATCACACTATTTAAGTGCAATATCAACAATATCTCACATGCATTTGTATAACGTGTGTGTGTTTGTCAGTGTTCTGGCCTACCAGCCGCCCTCGGTGCGCATGCCCCCAGTGCAGGTGGCCGCTCTGGACCCGTACCAGCTGAGCTCCACCTTGGCAGACTACGCAGTGCCCTTTCACCCGTCCACACTGGCCTCCATCCCCACAGACATGCAGAGTGAGTGCTGTGCAGAGCCAGGTCCTTGGAGGTCCTATGTGTAGCATCATCACTAACCCCTCTCTCTGTTTAGGCCTGGACCTGTTCTCTCTCATTCAGGCTGATCCGCAGGTATGTTCAGACCATAATTATGCCCACTGTCTTCTGCTCAACACCGGCTCTCGATTATCGTGCATCATGAGTGGTCATGAGATTCCTCTGTTTGTGTGAAATGTTTATTTTTATTATTAGTCTTGATTCTATACAGGGGATTACAGTGATGTCTATGTGTTGACTGATTCTTCCTCTGACTGTCAGCATTACCGGCCCCCCACATTTCTGGACACTCTGCAGAGCACCGCTGTGGCCAGCACGAGCGGGCCCCTGGCCTCCAGCAGCCGCTACGACAGCAACACGCGTGTGTCTGGCACCATGCATGAGAGCAGAGTCATCTCTGAGGGGGGAGGGGCCTCCGGGGGCATGGCCGCGACCAGCATATCAGATATCATTTCACTGGACTGACAGTTGACCTGGGGGCGGGCCATATAACAACATACAAACCAATGGGGATGGGACCCTGTGATGATATGACCACAGCCCAGAGACATGGTGCTTTTCAACCTGTGCAGCTCTTTGACCAGTAGGAGGAGTGCATTTGAGCAGACTTTTATGCTCCGAGTAACAGAAGCATGGATTTAATCAACCACGGTGAAGTGTGAACACAGAAGCAACCGGTGGCTCGTGTGACCTCTTACAGGCAATATAAACCTGAGTGTACATGAGTATAACCACATATGGAACCTAACTGAAAGACCTGATATCCGTGTACTCATAATTTGTTACTGTACAGGATGCAGGCCATGCCTACCTCTGGAACTGGACTAAGAGGATCCATCTGGACCAAACCTGACCAAACCAAGTCCAACCACCTGTGTGAGTGAGGTGCACTCCCACACCATTAGCATAAGCATGTGCGCATTTAAACTTCGCACCTGTGGCCATCAGCCGCACTACGCTCTGCAGAGGGACTATCTCCGTGGGTTCAAATCAGTGTTCAGATCCTCCTAGTTTTGAGTTATGTACATTTATTTAGTCATATCATTTAAATTCCTCTCAAATGTAATCTGCAACCTATTTCTTTATTTTCTGGTGGCAGTTTGATCATTTTAAACCTTTCACAATATGGAGAAAACAAGTCATGTATAAGTAATTGCCTCAATATTGTCAAATTCAACCAAGCCAGATTAATGTTTGGACTGAAAGTGCTTTTAAATTTTTGTTTTAGCAGCGCATAATGCCAAATTATTTAATTTGTTCTAATTAAAGTTTGAGTAGTTTTGACTGGACTAGAATTGCATGGCCTTAAGTCTTTATTATTACACTGATTATTTTCCTCTAACATGTAAATCCAATCTAACCAAAATGACTCAAATCAAGATTAATTTCTGAAGTCATTTTAACTCATGGAGAAATTTTCTTTTCCATTGCAACCGCTGAAGATGGGAGAAGATGGATCACATACTCCCAAAACACAGCTGTATTTAACAAATGCTGTAAACACTGCCAAAAAAATCTATTTTAGTCAACTTAAAAATAATTGCAATAACCCTGTTTAGTTAAGTTTGCTTCCTGATCAATTAGACTTGCGTTGCTTAAATCCCTCCTCAGCAGACATGCAAACACGGCACCCCTAATTTCACTGGTTTTGCTGGTCATTGGAGCTCAACAGATCCCGTTGAAGCTTGCTTTCCCATAGATGTTATAAAAGGCGCATATTACGGCAACTTCTGATCTCTGTTCTAATGTTGTTTCCTCATCACAAACAGACCTGGAGTTGTATTTTTTTTCATTCACACTTTTAACTCTGCGTCTTTAGGCTGAGTTCTTCTCTCAAACCGAAAACTCTGTTCCAACTTGTGATGTCCTGCAATAATACAGGAATTGCTCCAAGTGTTTTTAAACTCTATACACCTTCACTCAAATCATTTGGGTAATTTCGTCTCTGGAATCACAAGGTGGAACAGAGGATTTTCAGTTTTTGAGGTGTAGACAAACTAATAATAAAGGATTACTCAAATATGTGTGAATGAAACAAAGCACAACTCCAGGTGTGTTTCTAGCATTGACCTGGCTTAAAGCTCAGGTCAATTTTACATAGGACCTTTAACAGTTGATGTGATTATTTTATGTTAGAAAAAGTATAAAAACCTAACGTTTGACTAAATGTTTTTCTAACTTTACAGTTTATAAAGTTTTAGAAATTGTAAATTAAATTATATGTTTTATGCTCATTAGTTACCACATAGCTTTATCAGCCCTTAAACCTGGGGTACCTGAAAAATTCTGTATTTACTTGCACCAATACTGAAAAATTAGCTGGATAAATAAGAGTTACATAACACAATTGGGATTCTTGTGTAATAAGTTAACTGTGTTTTAAGGAAATGAGTGCCATTTTCCGTCCCTACACTGGTAACGGTTAATATTGAATATGGGCAGATACTTAAAGTAAAAGTATCAGTATCGGTATCAGAACTGAAAAAGCTGATTCCGTACATCCACATTAGCTATAGATAAACCCTGAAGTTCAGTAAATGGAGGAAAGAAAGAAGAAAGAAAAGCAGAAGAAGAAAAGTTATAGTCTACCACTAACCTAGTTTAAACTATTCAAACAAAATGGAGATTTTTAAATTGAAATCATTTTTAATGAGTCAACCAGATAACCCTTTTTGACAGTGTTCACCTTTTAAAGGGCCTTGTGCTTTAAACTCTATACACCTTCACTAGAACCATTTTGATTATTTCAGCCATGGATTTGCCTAACAAGTTGCAGCTATTGTTTTAGCCCCACTGAAACTGCTTCAGTCCTTGGTGCGTCAGCAGATATTAGATACTTTCCATTGACAATCTCTACTGAACAAAAGGTAAAACAAAAATACTCAAATAAATGTAACAATTTGTGGTTTTTCTAGAGTATTATAACATAAAGTACTTCAGTTGAGGTTAAAAAATAGCTGTTAATGACAACACAAGGTGGCACAGCATCAGATTTGGGAATGCAGACACCATAATAATCCAAGATTACTCGAACATGTGAATGAAACTAAATGCAACCCCAGGTATGGGTCTGATGAGGTAACATAGCATGGCTTAAAGCTCACATGAGTCAATTTAGTGCAATATTGGACCTTTCAGTCAACCAAATAACCCTTTTTGGCAGTGTTCACCTTAACAGTAACTGCTTATTCTACTCATCCTAAACTGCAAAATGGCACAAATTTGAAGTGCCATGAACTGTGTGGTTTATGTTAGTCAAGTTACTGTAAATACCACAGAGCTTTGCATAGATTTGAAATATGTTGCATTCAAGTTTGATTTCATATCAAACTCATCATTTCATCTGAGGACGGGGCTTTTATAACTCTATGGGAGATTCATTGCTTTTGAAAGAAATTTCCAAACTTATGATCCGCAAATGCTGAGCCTTATCATTATTAGTTTGGGATTGACTCCACAAACTTGTCATTTTAATCTTATGTCTTAAAGTTCTTTCAAATGACAACAATCATCTTTAAGGTTGAATAATGGTACTTTCTGAAGCTATTGTGAAAAAAAAAATCTCACTTTGTATTTATACTGACAGAGAAAACGGTGAACTTTGTGCCTGTTTTTGTTTCATGTGGATAAGCCCAGTAATTACAGAGATAACCATGAACCAGGTCAACAAATCTGCAATCTCAGAATTAAACAACAAATTGCACTATAGAATTCTGACCTGTCCTCCAGCTCAATTTAAACAACACAACACAACCTATAAATTTAATTACTGACCCTGAATGTGTACATGTGTGGGCCCCTCTGTTTAAATGCGTTCTTTTGACAATTATTTTTTTGGTCGGAGGAAGTTGCTTTTATCTCTGTTGCCAAACCCACACTTCTCCTGCCCTCTGTGGCTTTGAGATCAGGCAGCTACTAGGGCGAAACCATGGTGGGAAAATATCCAGTGCTGTTTTCTTGACCAGTACTGCAATTGTGAACAGCCCCATTTGTCATATGTTTGTAATAAAACATTCTGAGTTCCATTTAAATGTGTCCAGTATTATCATTATCATTATTAATAATGCATTAGTCTTGGCACGTTTCCAGACTTTTAAAGTTGCATTATAATCTGGCGCATTATTCATTCACTCCACACTCATAGTGGTAAACTGCTATTGTAGCCACAGCTGCCTTGGGACAGACTGACAGAAGCAAGGCTGCCAATCTGCACTATTCACCTCTCTGACCACCACCAATACTCTCGCACCGCATTCATACTAGGCAATGTGAGGATGTGGCAAGTGTCTTACCTAAGGACAGCAATGTCTCTGATCCAAGTACTGGTACTAACCAGGCCTAGCCCGGCTTAGCTTCTGAGATCTTGATAAAGATTTTTGAGATAATGAAATTTACCGTTAAGTACAATAAAAACTTATTTGTAGAGCTGTAAACTATAGGGTTAGCAGGTTTTACACAAAATCAGTCTCCATGGAGACACACGGAGGGCATCTAACAAACATGGACATTTCAGAACATGTTGTGTATAAACTTTACAGGGTTAGCAGGTTTTACACAGAATAAAACCTCATGGAGACACAGGGGCATTTCATGTACATTATACTGGCTAAATAGTTTTAACATTGGCAATGTGATAGTTGTTAACACTGAAATTCTGAATCTTTCATTCTCCCCTTCCCGGGATCATTCAGGTGCAGAATGATCCCGGGAGCTGCTGTCAGGAGTTTCATGCCCCTGGTAGGGTCACCGATGAGGAACAGGTCCTAGGTGATGGGTCATACTAAGAGCAGTTAAGAAACCCTTCATGATGACCACCACATTAAGGCCAGTTACTTTGCCCAGACTGGCATCACTGAGGCCCTGCCTGGAGCCAGACCTGGGATGGGTGCCCAGTGTCAAGTGTCTGGTGGCCAGGCCTTTCCCCTTTGCTCTTTTGCCCCTTTGTTACAGAGAAAATATCCTGTTTGCAGATGAAAATGTCTTTTGCACAGGTAAAGACGTCAGTGAGTTACTGATCTTGGTGGAAAAAGAATTTGCTTTGATTATAATAAGCTATCCCTAAACAAATATATAACTAAATTCATGATATTTTCAGGTAACAGCAATGTCGGTAATGCAAAATTATATTTAAATGCAATAAAAATGCAATGTGTTTATGAAGCCAATTTTTTAGGCGTGATCATAGATAGTAAAGTGTCTTGAAAATCACACACTGAATATATTAAACAAAGTTTCAAAATCTTGTGGCATACTGTATAAAACAAGAAATGTATTGGGCAAAAAGGGATTGTTTTTGATTTATTGTTGTGCCGTACTTTACTTATTGTGCAGAGATATGGGGGAATGCAGGAAAAACCTGTAATGCAATAGAGGGCTATCATACTTGTTAATAAAGTAGGGTATGGTGAACCAGCTATTAGTTTATTCAGAAAAAGATCTTTAAACCTAAGGGATATTGTATATATTAAAACATTAGAGATTCTTTAAAAATATAATTCCAAAAAGCATACATAATTTATTTAAACTAAAAGTTGGTTATTATTATTTGAGGTTTGTGTAATTGTGAATATGCTAAAGTAAGAACAAATGCTAAATCAATTAACTAAGTGGTGACATTTTTTAAACCTTAAAGAAGTACATCATTTCATTTCAAGTCAAATTTATTTATAAAGCACATTTAAAAACCACCACAGCTGTCCAAAGTGCTGTACAAATGCAATATAAAAACAAATATATATTTCCTTGCGCCTGTGAACATGCACACGACAGCATTTTGGATTGTAAGCTGTGGATAGAGCCCTGGTCCAAGTCGTCTAATCTGCAGGTGATGAAGGCATGAACCAGGTCAGTGCGAGGCAGGTATGGCTTCACCTTACTGAATAAATGCAACTGGTGCGTCTCACACATAAAAATAGAATTAGACTTGAATTAGAGAGGTTTTTGACACGGTTAGATTAGATTACTTTGTCATTTTTAGGTTACATAAAAATGACCTGGTTTAGTCCTGGTTTACACCAAAATCCTTAAAAAAATAAACCAACAACATAATAATAATAAAATTCTATGTTTTTGTAATTTGTGATTCAATTTGAAATCTTCATTTTGATTCAGTTCACTGTGCAAATTTGGCACATCCATCCATTTTCTTCCGCTTATCCGGGGCCGGGTCGCGGGAGCAGCAGTCTAAGCAGGGACTCCTAGACTTCCCTCACCCCGGACACGTCCTCCAGCTCCTCCGGTGGGACCCCAAGGCGTTCCCAGGCCAGCCGAGAGACATAGTCCCTCCAGCGTGTCCTGGGTCTTCCCCAGGGCCTCCTCCCGGTGGGACATGCCCAGAACACCTCCCTAGGGAGGCGTCCAGGAGGCATCCTGAGCAGATGCCCGAGCCACCTCAGCTGGTTCCTCTCAACATGTAGGAGCAGCGGCTCTACTCCGAGCTCCTCCTGTGTGACCGAGCTCCTCACCCTATCCCTAAGGGTGCGCCCGGCCACTCTGCGGAGGAAGCCCATTTCAGCCGCTTGTATCCGCGATCTTGTCCTTTCGGTCATTACCCAGAGCTCATGACCATAGGTGAGGGTAGGAACGTAGATTGACCGGTAAATTGAGAGCTTCGCCTTCCAGCTCAGCTCCTTCTTTACCACAACGGACCGATACAGCGACCGCATCACTGCAGACGCTGCACCGATCTGCCTGTCAATCTCCCGCTCCATCCTTCCCTCACTCGTGAACAAGACCCCGAGATACTTGAACTCCTCCACTTGGGGCAGAGACTCACGACCCACCCGGAGAGAGCAAACCACCTTTTTCCGGTCGAGAACCATGGTCTCGGATTTGGAGGAGCTGATTCTCATCCCAACCGCTTCACACTCGGCTGCAAACCGCCCCAGTGCCTGCTGCAGGTCCTGGCTCGAAGAAGCCATCAGGACAACATCATCTGCAAACAGCAGAGATGAAATCCTGTGGTTCCCAAACCAGGCCCCCTCCGGCCCCTGGCTGCGCCTAGAAATTCTGTCCATAAATATAATGAACAGAACCGGTGACAAAGGGCAGCCCTGGCGGAGTCCAACATGCACCAGGAACAGGTCTGACTTACTGCCGGCAATGCGAACACAGCTCCTGCTCAAGTCATACAGGGACCGGACAGCCCTTAGCAAAGAGCCCCGGACCCCATACTCCCAGAGCACCCCCCAAAGGACACCACAAGGGACACGGTCGAATGCCTTCTCCAGATCCACAAAACACATGTGGACTGGTTGGGCATACTCCCATGAGCCCTCGAGGACCCGATGGAGAGTATAGAGCTGGTCCAGTGTTCCACGACCAGGACGAAAACCACACTGCTCCTCCTGAATCCGAGGTTCGACTATCGGTCGGATTCTCCTCTCCAGGACCCTGGAATAGACCTTACCGGGAAGGCTGAGGAGTGTGATTCCCCTGTAATTGGAACACACCCTCCGGTCCCCCTTCCTATACAGAGGGACCACCACCCCAGTCTGCCATTCCACAGGTGCTGTCCCCGACCCCACGCGATGTTGCATAGACGTGTCAGCCAAGACAGCCCCACAACATCCAGAGACTTGAGGTACTCAGGACGGATCTCGTCCACCCCCGGAGCCTTGCCACCGAGGAGCTTGCCAACCACCTCAGTGACTTCAGCCAGGGTGATGGACGAGTCCGCCTCTGGGTCCCCAGTTTCTGCTTCCTCCTCGGAAGACGTGACAGTGGGATTGAGGAGATCCTCAAAGTATTCCTTCCACCACCCGACAACATCCCCAGTCGAGGTCAGCAGCTCTCCACCCGCACTGTAAACAGTGTTGGTGAAGCACTGCTTCCCCCTCCTGAGGCATCGGACGGTTTGCCAGAATCTCTTTGAGGCCGTTCGATAGTCCTCCTCCATGGCTTCCCCGAACTCCTCCCAACCCCGAGTTTTTGCCTCTGTGACTGCCCGAGCCGTGGCACGCTTGGTCTGCCGATACTCATCAGCTGCCTCAGGAGTCTCACGAGCCAACAAGGCTCGATAGGACTCCTTCTTCAGCTTGACGGCATCCCTTACTTCCGGTGTCCACCACCGGGTTCGGGGATTGCCGCCGCGACAAGCACCACAGACCTTACGACCACAGCTACGAGCAGCCGCATCGACAATAGAGGTGGAGAACATGGCCCACTCGGAGTCCATGTCTCCAACCTCCCCTGGGATCAGGGAGAAGCTCTCCCGGAGGTGGGAGTTGAAGACCCCCTTGACAGAGGGCTCCGCCAGACGTTCCCAGCAGACCCTCACAATGCGCTTGGGCCTGCCAGGTCTGTCCGGCTTCCTCCTCCGCCAGCGGATCCAACTCACCACCAGGTGGTGATCAGTTGACAGCTCAGCCCCTCTCTTCACCCGAGTGTCCAAGACATGCGGTCGGAGGTCAGATGACACGACAACAAAGTCGATCATCGACCTCCGACCTAGAGTGTCCTGGTGCCACGTGCACCGATGGACACCCTTGTGCTCAAACATGGTGTTTGTTATGGACAAGCTGTGACTAGCACAGAAGTCCAATAACAAAACACCGCTCGGGTTCAGATCGGGGAGGCCGTTCCTCCCAATCACGCCCCTCCAAGTGTCACTGTCGTTACCCACATGGGCGTTGAAATCCCCCAGGAGAACAACGGAGTCCCCGGTTGGTGCACTGTCTAGTACCCCTCCCAGGGACTCCAAGAAGGCCGGGTACTCTGCACTGCTGTTTGGCCCGTAGGCCGACACAACAGTGAGAGACCTGTCCCCGACCCGAAGGCGCAGGGACGCGACCCTCTCGTTCACCGGAGTGAACCCCAACACGCAGCGGCTGAGCTGTGGGGCAATGAGCAAGCCCACACCAGCTCGCCGCCGCTCCCCGCGGGCAACGCCAGAGAAATGGAGAGTCCAACCCCTCTCAAGAAGTTGGGTTCCAGAGCCCAAGCTGTGCGTGGAGGTGAGGCCGACTATATCTAGCCGGTAACGCTCAACCTCCCGCACAAGCTCAGGCTCCTTCCCCCCCAGCGAGGTGACATTCCACGTCCCCAGAGCTAGTCTCCATGTCCAGAGATCCGGTCGTCGAGGTCCCCGCCTTCGACTGCCGCCCGGATCTCTCTGCACCCGCCCCGCATGGCTCCTCCCGCAGGTGGTGGGTCCACGGGAGGACGGCCCCACGTCGTTCCTTCGGGCTGGGCCCGACCAGGCCCCGTGGGGAAAGGCCCGGCCACCAGGCGCTCGCTGCCGAGCACCCACCCCAGGCCTGGCTCCAGGGTGGGGCCCCGGTAACGCCAGTCCGGGCGACGTAACTGGCCTTGTTCTTTTTATCTTCAAATTTCAGCGGCTGTGGAAATTTGGCACAAACATTTGAAAACTTTCATAGCGTTACACTTAAATTAACTCATGTAAACAATAGTTCCACAAAATTCCAGAGTATGGCTTTAGACTGTCTTCATTCCATTATATGTGAAATTACATAATACATGTCAGTGAGTCACAGTCTCACCAAAGGTGAGGTGCAGTTTGTGTCAGACGGTTCGTACACCAATTAGTGGTTGTGATGATGTACTGTACTCTGTAACTATGCTTGTGTAATGGCTTGAATTCAAGTCAAGTACAAATTTAAAAATCTAGTCAGTTACTTTAACAGGAGTATTTAACTTTCCAGTCTTTATAATAAAGTGGAGCTGTCTGAAGTGTCAAAATGCAGATGCATTGTGGTTTATGTCCTGATTAAACTTGATTACTGGGCCAAAATATTTATTTTCTCAACGATAATGTCCTTGCCCACCATTTGAGATTTTGACATCTATAAATTCTACAATGTGAACGTTACGATTCACTGAAACGTGCTAAAGTGAAGCATGAACAAATGGCTGAAACAACAACAACTGTTGTTACGTAAACTACTACTACAACTACTACGGCAATTACCATAAAATGTCAAAAGCTCGTGTTGTCGCTCTGGGGACTGGGAAAAGTCATCAGGCCCCTCCCCACAGCCTCCCTCCCCGGGCAGACTGGGGTACCCGGGGTGCACCATCAGCTCGGCGCTCAGCAGGTGCTCTGTGGGTGTGCCATCAGAGGACTCTGTGGACAGGGCGTGGGACAGCGCCCTCTGCAGACTGGACACAGACATGTTCTGGCCCATAGTGGTCAGGCCCAGGTCATTCAAATCAAACAGACTGTGGCGTGTAGCATCTGTATGTTCACAGGTTAAAGACGGGCTGTTTTACTTCTATGAGGTATTAACTGTAACACATAGTGTATTTAGATCACTATGTTACCTTTTCTTGGTTTGAAAAAGCTATATTCACCAAAAACAACGTATTAACATGTTACAAGTTTCACTATCATTTTTTGATGCTCTAAGTCTCCCCTACCTTTGCCCCCCCCCCCCCCCAAGTCACTCCCTCTTCAGAGCACTATCACAACACAATCAGCGTGCATTCTCTAAGCCTCTATGCTGCTAATTAAACTACTGCACACCCAATCAGCTTTTTTTTTTTTTTTTTTTTTTTTCGTTTTTGTGTGTAGGTAGCACGGTGGCTGAGTGGCAACACTCATGCCTCACAGCAAGAAGGTTTGGTTCGATCCCCGGGTCGCCTAGGCCTTTCTGTGTGGAGTTTTGCATGTTTCTCCCCGTGTCTGGATGAGTTTCCTCCGGGTACTCTGGTTTCCCCCATCAACCAAAACATGAACGCCCTTCGAGACAACTGTTGTTGTGATTTTGGGCGTTACAAAAATAAAATGAATTGAACCCAATCAGCTTTGTCAAGTTGTTTCAAGTTTCAAGTTTTGTTTCACATTCTCTGTATATTTATGGAGAATTGTCGTGTGGGAGCATGGGTGACGTAAGCTTGTGGACGGAGTACTGCACAGAGCAGGAGTGCACCCCCTAAAGGTGGCAGTGGGGCACATTACAGGAGTCCCAGAGGAGGACAGGTTATGTACTGTGTGTGACTTTTGTGTGATTTCATGTTTTATTGTCCACTGTGTAATGATTTAAGAACTATTTTGTAAGAGATTATTCAAGAGAAACATCCTGACCTGTTTTGGCTGTCTGAAGGCCAAATGTTGTATTGGTTATTTGAAAATGAAATGTTTTGTGTAGAAGCCTTTGTGGAAAAGGTCTGGACTTTGAGACTCTGTATCCTGAGAGGGTGTGATTTACTTGTGACTGTTATGTTGGATATTGTGTATCTATGACAGAAATCTTTATGCTGAGAGTGTCATCCTTATGGGCACTGAGTGCATGACACTTACATCATTCATTCAGGCACTCAAATACTTGCATTTATAAAACTTTTAAGCAGCAAAGTAAATGGCTGAAAAAACAACAACTGTTGTTACGTAAACTACTACTACAACTACTACGACAATCACCATAAAATGTCAATTGTCCTATTTGAATCGGTTAAGAGCAGCAACAAAAAGTAAAAAAGTAAAAAGCCTAAGCATTTCTTGATGTGTATTGAAATGAAAATCTTAAATAACATACAAATGCATTTTCAAATCAGAATAGTTTTATTAAGAACATTCTCTGCACTGAAAGTTTAAAAACCTGCAGAACATTTGAGAAAATAAATGACCCCCCCTGAGAGGTAGACAATGCAATCTTCTCATTATGGCTTTTACAGTTCACACACAGGCACCATCCTCTCAGCATTTCCCAGGTGTTTGATCATAGTCAAACCATAATATGTTTTTATGAAGGATTTTCTTGGTATTAAATACATTTAGAGCTTGCTACTTCACTTACGATTGTTCAAGTCTAAAAGGCCTAGTTTAATTTAAAACTGAGGTGGAGGGCAGTTTAGAATAGCGGTGTATTAGTTTTAATGTGAATTCATTAACATACTGGATGTTGTGAATGCAGAACACATTCAAATGAGCAACAATAAAGTAAATAATATAATGTTAACTACAGAAAAAGATCCAAGCTCTTCATAAAGGCACAGCAGGTGTGAACAACCAGCTCAACATTAGAGAATTCACTTTTGTCAATGTCATGACTCATTTATGAAAATATCAATACAGAAAAATATTCCTGCCACCATTTTGTTTTTCATAAACTTTAAACTTCATGTTAAAATGTCTTCAGCTGAAAAACACAAATAAACAACACAGACATTAGCTGGATGTCCTCTCCACACAGACAGTGTAAAACTCAAACTACAAATAAAGACCTAAACATACAGTGTGTGTAGAATAATGCAAATACAAACATCCCTGATGTGTCCCATTGGAAAGATCTACATGCAATTGTTCATTTCAATCAGAAATAGGATCACAGAAAGACCTAGCACAGACAAAAGAGGTAAAACAGGTAAGAACAGGTAAAACAGGTAAAAGTGCTGGTAAATAAAATCATCCTTGTGTTTAACAAATCCAGAGGAGGTACTAGCCAAAACCATAAAAGGATGGTGTTACTTTCAAGTAATAATTCTCAAGTACAAAGAAAACATCCTTTAACTTTATCAATACTTTTAACTAACGTTTTTCAGCAGGGCTTGTCAAATACAACCAGTCATAAGGTTGGGTGTTTGGTTTATTTTTACACTGGATGTCCGGTCCAAACCAGCCCATTACAAAAGTTACAAATGTAACTAGGGTTCTATGAATCCCTATGGTTAGTAGGGATCAAATAGAACTCTGCAAGTGCTCAGGCAGGATTTGAACAAACAACCTTTTGACTCATAGATGAATACAACACCACTGCACCCCATTTTTTCCCCTCTCCTTGATTACTTGAGTATTCCTTTAAAGGTCCTATATTATGCAAAACTGACTCTTGTGAGGTTTAATCCAAGTTATAATGCTGCCACCTCATAAAAAACATACCTGGATTTGTGTTTTTTTTCATCCGCACATGTTTAAGTAACCCTTTATTATTAGTCTGTCTACATCTCTAAAGCTCAAAATGCTCTGATCCACCGTGTGATGTCATGAAGTGGTAGTTTTCAAGTTAACAGCTCCTTTTACCTTTTGTTCAGTATAGACTGGCAATTCCAAGAATGAAATTATCCAAATGATTCTAGTGAAGGTGTATGGAGTTAAAACACAGTGGAGCACTTCCTGTATTACCACATGACATCACAAGGTGGAACAGTGATGTTCTGTTTGAGAGAAGAACTTAGCCTAAATGTGCAGGGTTTGTGTGCTATACATGTGTAAATGAAATAAAACACAACTCTAGACATGTTTTTGTTTTTTGAAGAAAAAGCATTAAAGCGTAGACAAAAGAACAGCAAAATATGGGCCCTTTAAAGTAGAGTAACAGTTTCGGCTCGTCTGTGCCCCCTAGTTGTGTGTATGTCTCATGTACTTGTGTGCAGTTCTCTGAAGCAGCTGAGTTGGACCCCCTGGCTCCGGTACAGGGTGCTCAGGGAGGGGTCTGTGAGGACCTGGAGCTCGTGTTGTCGCTCTGGGGACTGGGAAAAGTCATCAGGCCCCTCCCCACAGCCTCCCTCCCCGGGCAGACTGGGGTACCCGGGGTGCACCATCAGCTCGGCGCTCAGCAGGTGCTCTGTGGGTGTGCCATCAGAGGACTCTGTGGACAGGGCGTGGGACAGCGCCCTCTGCAAACTGGACACAGACATGTTCTGGCCCATAGTGGTCAGGCCCAGGTACACATCGGGCCACCTATGAAGAAGAGGTCATTCAAATCAAACAGACTGTGGCGTGTAGCATCTGTATGTTCACAGGTTAAAGACGGGCTGTTTTACTTCTATGAGGTATTAACTGTAACACATAGTGTATTTAGATCACTATGTTACCTTTTCTTGGTTTGAAAATGCTATATTCACCAAAAACAACGTATTAACATGTTACAAGTTTCACTATCATTTTTTTTATGCTCTAAGTCCCCCCCCCCCAAGTCACTCCCTCTTCAGAGCACTATCACAACACAATCAGCGTGCATTCTCTAAGCCTCTATGCCGCTAATTAAACTACTGCACACCCAATCAGCTTTTTTTTTTGGTTGTTTTGTTTTTTTTGTTTCGTTTTTGTGTGTAGGTAGCACGGTGGCTGAGTGGCAACACTCATGCCTCACAGCAAGAAGGTTTGGTTCGATCCCCGGGTCGCCTAGGCCTTTCTGTGTGGAGTTTTGCATGTTTCTCCCCATGTCTGGATGGGTTTCCTCCGGGTACTCTGGTTTCCCCCATCAACCAAAACATGAACGCCCTTCGAGTCAACTGTTGTTGTGATTTTGGGCGTTACAAAAATAAAATGAGCAAAGCAGCAAAGTAAAACCATATAGGGGAATGTAACAGTCCAATTTATGCATGTATAACTTATTTTCATTGAAAAGTCTTCACATATTTTTATACTAAATGAATATATATATATATATATATATATATATATATATATATATATATATATATATATATATATATATATATATATATATATATATATATATATATATATATATATATATATATATATATATATATATATATACACAGACAGACAGACATGACATTGTCATGTCTGTACTCTTCACACATTCTCACTCTGGATGTAGTAGTAATGTGCCAGTGCCTGAAACAGATTCATTTAGACAGTAGATTTGCATGAGTGAATCTTAGGCCATCTTGGTGTCAAAACATTAGTATAAAGCAACATGTTGGATGTAAGCTATAAAATCCTGTAAAAAAGAAGACTATGAGAGCTGCGCATGTTCACCTGAGTGAGTATTTCCTGAAGACAGGGATGGAGTCCAGAGCGTCCTGCTCCACTTGTCTGTAGAAGGTTCTCAGAGGAGCCTGGAGCCACGGGCAGCTGTGGAGACCAGGTTCCACTGGCACTCTAGTGAACGGGATACTCAAGTCAGACAAGACCTGAGCAAAGACCTGCCGCACTCCTGCACATAGAGCAACAGAGTCACCACACTGTCACACTGGTTTAGTTTAGAGCTTCAATTTGGGACATAGGCATATCATACTACTCTACAGATTAAAGCAGATCAAATGTGTTTAGGCTTTTGTTTACTGGTCTTATATCTGATCCTATTCGCATTTAAATTATAGTGACAATCATGATTAAACAAGGTTAGAGTTGAGAAGCCAGAAAAAATAAATACATATACATAATAATAATAATAAATTTTATTTATATTGCACTTTACATTTCAGAGAAATCTCAGAGTGCTACAGACACAGAAGAAACATAAAAAACATTATAAATCATAGAAAGTAATAAACATATAAAAAGACATTACAATTTAATTTACATTTGCAGACATTAAAATAATTAATAGCAGTAAAAAACAAGTTAAAAAGTCATAAAACTTGATAAGACTTTTTTAAACAAGAATGTCTTAAGGCCTTTTTTAAAGGCCTCGACACTTTGTGGTGCCCTCAGAGACTCTGGGAGGGCATTCCACAATCGAGGGGCAGCAGCCTGAAAGGCCCTGTCTCCCATAGTGGAGAGTCTGGTCCTAGGCTGGTGGAGGCAGTGAGTGGTGGATGAGCGAAGATCGTGAGGTCGATGAGTGAGGTCGTATGTGGGGTGAGGAGCTCTGTGAGATAGGCAGAGGCAGTTCCATGGATGCACTGGTAGGTGAGGAGACAGAATTTGTAGTGTATCCTAGACTGGATAGGCAGCCAATGAAGTGAGTGGAGAACAGGGGTTATGTGGTCATATTTGCACCTCCTCGTCAGGATCCTGGCAGCACAATTCTGGATGTGCTGGAGCTTCTGTAGGCTCCTGCCAGGGATCCCAACGAGGAGGGCATTACAATACTCAAGCCTAGAGGAGACAAAGGCATGGAGTTTTTCAGCATCTGACTGTGAGAGGGAGGGGCGGAGTTTGGCGATGTTTTTGAGGTGAAGGAAGGAGACTTTGGAAAGGTGGCGTAAGTGGTTAAAAGACTTTTGCATTGTCAATACTAACGTGAAGAAGGAAAGAACCTTTTTGTGTTTTTTCTTTTTTTGTATAAAAACAAAATGTGTTAAAGAGGGGGTATTAGGCAAAATAATCTTTTTGGAGCCATGTCATCCATGCATGTTTGAATATTTTTGCCATCTATCCCAGGCCCTATTCAAACCCTTCTTACAGTTAGCTGTAAGAATCTGTGATTCATGCTCTGCCAACAAGCCTACATTATCCATGCTCCCGCACACCAATTCTCCATAAATATAAAAAGACATGATACAAAACTTTACACAGCAATATGACAAACCTGATGTGCAGTAGCTAATTTAACTGGGCTTAAAAAAGTATTAAAACTGACTATTGTGTGTTACTTGGCAACACGTGCACATGCTGGTGTGTGTGTTTCTGTGTTTGTGTATGAGAGTTACCTGGCAGCAGGTGCATATGCTGGTGTGTATGTGTTACCCGGTAGCATGTGCACATGCTGTGTGTCTGTTTGTGTGTGTGTTACCTGGCAGCACGTGCACGTGCTGGTGTCCATCCATGTGCTGTGGCCGCTGGCCAGTCAGTTCTGTGAAGCGCCTAACCTGAGCACGCAGCTCCATCTCTACCTGAAAAAAATCTTGATTCATTATTTTGTCAGATTGCTCAATTCTAACTGGTAGGGAAGTCTAGAAGAGTATTTGATAAAGGCTAAAGTATATTTTATTGTATCTATAGGGAAATGTGTCGTGTGCATTTGACCCATCCAGTGGGTCATCTCACCAGAAGCAGTGGGCACTACAGTACCATACCTGAGACATTTTGAGCTAACTACCTTACCTGAAGGATTTGATCTATTGTGTGTGTTTTGAGATTTGGGTTGGATTAAATGGTATAGCTGATGCAAGATTCCACATCCTAATGGACTGTGCCATGTCCCGAGCGTCCTACCTGTGTGAGGCACAGCTGCCCTCTTTCCAGGCAGCGCCGGAAGCCCATCTTTCCATGGAAGAGTCCACGGTGGTCCACCAGGGTGGACTGCAGCAGGTTGGGGCACATGGGGACGCCCTCCGACAGGTTGGCATGGAGCCCAATGGGGATGCTGTGTCTGACCACATAAATAGGATAGTTTTAAACTGTAAGAATTAGACCACATTACTATATTGGAAATTACTAATACATTTGGATACTAAAGCTTGATTTTCTTAACACAAAAAACGTATGTATCTTAGCTTTAAGTGCCATAGATGTCTGCACTGCAGTGGAATGGTAAAACATCTACTTTCTCCCCTTTTATGTAAACTACCCAATACCCACTTCTTTCACAGCGGTGGTAGGTTCTGATGGGAAGGGCATCCACCATAAAACCTGCCCAAACCCATGGGACTGGTTCACATTCATGTTGTGTCAGTGTTTTAAATCCAAAGAAATAATTATGAATATGAGGAAGACCAAAGCTACAGGCAATAGAGCTGCAGGAGGAGGAGGCATGAAGCCATGTGTCAAATCATTGTAAGAATAAGAGAAGCGTAAAAGTTAACTTTTTTTTTGGACTAATCCACATAACAGTAAAGACAAGAGGATGTAGAGGAGTCACACTGACACTTGCTTGGTAAAAAAATCTAAAGAGGGACAAAAGGGGACATGTTTGAGACAATCACCAATTTAAAAACTATTGTACTGATGTCTGTAAGCTGCTTAATGGCCTTACATTATGCAAAGTTGACTCTTGTGAGCATTAAGCTATGTTAGAATGCTGTTAACTCCTCAAAAACAAACCTTGAGTTGGGTTTTGTGTCATTCACACATGCTTGAGTAACCCTGTGTTATTAGTCTGTCTACATCTCCAAAGTTCCACCTTGTGATGTCATGAAGTGGTAGTTTTAGAGTTAACAGCTCCCTTTTACCTTTGAGCCAATTCCAGGGCTGAAATCATCCAAATGATTCTAGTGAAGGTGGGTGAGGTATACTTCCTGTATTACCGCATGACAAAACAAGGTGCAACACAGTGTTTTCTGTTTGAGAAAAGAACTCAGCCTAAATATGAAGGGTTTGTGTGTTAAACAGGTGTGAATGAAACACAACTCCAGGTCTGATTGTGATGAGGAAACAACCCTAGAACGTAGATCAACTCACAGACAAATGTATTTTATAAACTGTCAAACAACTAATACATGGACTACATGGAATACATATATTTGCTTATAACAACCCTAAACAAAACAGAAAGAAAAAGTGTTTAGAGTGGTGTATTTTGTGGTAGAATAGAGCTGCTTCAAACTGCTTGGCTTTAAATAAGTACGGGTACTCCATATCATTGACAATCAACTGACTCTTTCCAAAGATGCATGATGCTACCATGAGTGACATGTAAATAAGTGACAAATATTGCAAATGTGGCTTTGCATTTCACTCACAGCCACCGCTGTCCTGGGGCAGACTGATGGGAGTCACACACCAGATCCACTGCTTCCCCACTGTGGCACCTACCAGTCTCCCATCCAAGTACTAACCAGGCCCAACCCTGCTTAGCTTCAGAGATTAAAATTTGGTGATTTGAGATTAACGTTTATATGATGATAATTGTTAAAGTTACTAACAGTTTAAAAATGTTACGGATATGAACTATTATAAATGTACTATTATGAATAGGTTCCATATTTAAACATCTGTTATATTATTGTACTTTGTTACAAATGAAAATAACAATGATATAGAAGACATCATCATAGATAATAATTTTTTTTCTGCTATTGTGGTGATATAATTATTTATCACCAGAATTATCTTTGTTGGCGATTATCAGTTATATACAATGTCTGACAAACAATTACTGTCTACTCTACTTTACATCATGGTAAATGGTCACATGTCACACAGGTCACATTTTTCTATAGCGCTTTTCTACCTTCAAGGCACTCAAAGCAACAAGGAACCACTCACCCATTCACACACCAGTGTACGCAGTTAAGTGTCTTGCCCAAGGACACAACAACAGCATTCATCTGTGTGAGTTAGAATCGCACCGCCAACCTATGGATTAGTGGACCGCTCAACTAATGATGTTTATGTCGAGAGCAGGATTTGAACCGCCAACCTTTAGATCAGTGGACAAACGCTCTACCAACTGAGCTACTTTTTTTGTTTATTGAGCTGAGACTCCCTGTAGACTCAAGTGTGCACTGACCTCTTGGCCAGCTCGGCGGCCTCTTGGGCAGCAGAGCCGTTGACCAGCAGGGACACTGTGGTAATGCCCCCGGACAGGAAGCATTCCACCAGCCCCTGATTCCTCCGTGGGCAATACCCAAAGTCATCTCCCGTCACCACCAACTGCATCCTGGACTGAGGCATCGTGGCTCCTCACTGCAATACGTCATGATAAATACTAGATTGACTTATCGTTCAATATATGATAGAAAGAACAATAATTTTTCAAGCTCAATCAATATTGCAAAAGATGAAATTAAATCTGTCAACTGGACAAATCGTTGTAGGAGTGAAGACGTTTGGCAGCTCATCTAAGCTGCTTCTTCAGTTCTGGTCAGATTGCTGGTGGCCACTGCCTTATATCTATCTGAAGGGAGGAGCTAACTACACCGAAACTGTAAACAGCTATTGTCTCCAGTTTCATCTTAAACAACCATGCTGTTGTTCTCTTTGTTTTCAGTCTGAGGATAGAGTTGTAGATCAGTGAGAGATTATGTTTCAGGGCCTCATTTTTGTTTAAGGAAGAAGTGTCTTTCCTGACAAAAATTGGTTCTTTAACTCCCCTCTCACACCATTTCTTTTCTCTGCATAAGATCTGTACCTCACTATCTTCAAAGGACTGGTTAGTGTCTTTGAGATGGAGATGTACGCCGGACTGGGGTCCAGAGGAGCTGACGCCGGTGTTGGTACAGTCTCTCATGGAGTGACTGTTAGGCATGTTATAATGCTGTTACCTCCTCAAAAACACACCTGGTGTTGTGTTTTGTTTCATTCACACGTTTAAGTAACCCTTTATTATTATCCTGTCTACATCTGCAAAGCTCAAAATGCTCTGTTCCACCATGTGATGTCATGTAGTGGTAGCTGCCTTTTACCTTTGAGAAATGCCCAAATACTAGGGTTAAAATAATTCAAATAATTCTAGTGAAGGTGGTTGTGGTACACATCCTGTATTACACATGAAGTCACAAGGTGGAACAGAGTGTTTTCTGTTTGAGAGAAGAACTAGTTGGTAGATACCCAGAGGTAATTTTCATAATTTATTATAATTTATTTATGTCTTCATATCTGCTGGCTACATCCAACCAGTAAGTAAGATTGTTGACTTCCCCAAAATGAAAACAATAGCAAAAACTGGGCAAGATTACGTAATATTAATGCTATACTACGTTTGAGTGAAATGAGTAGTCTAACCTGTTATACGCGCTTTAACCTCCACGGGCACGTACACACAGCTTTCCCAACTGTTTACTGCTAAACTGTTACTGTGATTATGCTCAGCTCACCTGAAAAATACAGTCCGACATGCAGACATTCAGATCCACTGTCCCAAAAGTGTGGATTAAGTAGGTACACGCCAGTGGGACTGGGAGCAGCTGGAAACGTCAATACGCGTCAGGTGAGACTGGGAGCAGACTGTCTTCAAGTGGGGTTGGGTCTTACTGTAACTTTTGTCAGGCCTCTGTGTGAAAACAACAGCCTGATGACTGACACAAACGTTTATGATCATTTACATTTTACACGCTGCGCATACGTTACGCGCCGACAGGAGGATTGACTCGGATATGGCTAGCTTATCTGCCACCTATTTTACTTAAGTTTTCGCGGACTCTCGGGCTAAAAAAAAAATAATCAGTTGATCACACTACAGCTCGCTGCCATATGTCCGAGAGCCAGAGGAAAGGCGAGCGCTTACCCATGTCTCTGCGCCTCCGTGTGCGCTCTGGGAGGGCGCACACCGGGGACGTCCTGATGTCTGTAGACCTGGATCAGACCTGGATCATAGGAAGTGTGCGAGGAGCTTCTTATTCGGTTTGAATGGGGGGGACTACACACCAACGTGAAAGATCTGTGCTGCCACCTACTGCATTTACTGTGTAACTACATGCCTGCAGTGATAAGTCTGGAAAGATCAATGAGAATGTGTCATTTATGAGCAAGTAACTCGGGAGATGATTTTCATGTGTTGTTTGCTTTGTGAGGTGATCATTAAAATAGGCAACAAGTGTGAGTTATTGCTTCTTGCTGAAAAAAGAAAAGAAAATCAATAATCAAAACGAGTTTTTTAGTGTATGATATTTTGTAATGAGGCCTACATTTGTGTTTCATGTCATAGGCAAATTAATAAAAACTAAATCAAACAATCTGGGTATGACACCACCACCCTCAAACTTGTTGCAAGTTGGACTTGTAACCAGTAATGATGTGACTTATAGGTCTGATCGATTCAATTTTATTATCATAAAAGGGCAACGTTCTGGCAACCCCGCTCACAGTAAGGACGTGTGCTTTTTTAATGCTATGAACACAACCAAAATGAAAAAAACAAACAAACAAACAAAAACATGCTTTTATTTCAGCCTAATTTTGGCAAAAGTTACATACTGTGGCTTTAAAATAAACTCCAGGATGAACCTGTGTCATTAGGCTAGGCTATAAAACATTTGATTGTTGATACATTAAAGATAATATTTTTGTTTATTGTGTGGTATTCCGAGGATTTTTAACTCAATAACTCACTCTATGACTCCAAAACAGTCCCTTTCCAGATGATCGGATCTCGGTTCAAAAAAGGGCAGCATGAGGCAAGACGATGACAGTGCACTCTAACTCAGTGGTCCCCAACCACTGGGCCGCGGACCGGTACCGGTCCGTGGATCAATTGGTACCGGGCCACGGGCCGTCCAAGAAATAATTAATTATTTCTGTTGTATTTATTATCTGAGTCTGAACAATCGTTTATTTTGAAAAATCTTTTATTTTGAAAAATGACCGGATTCTCTCGGTTACATTTCCGTCACTTGAGCGGCGACAACTTAACCACTTAGCGTTCCGACGGCCCGCCCACGTTACACGTTACAACTTTACAGCAATGTACGTGTATTTCTGCGTCACCCACACAAACAATCTACACATCAAATGTAAGCTACGGCATTCATCTTTCTGAATATGTAAACCATTTACACCTCGAATCACCACAGTGCTGACAGGAAAAGCCGTTTTTACAGAGAAGTCAGAAATGTGAATCTGGACTTACCATTGAGCGCTCTGGTTCTGTCAAACATCAACATATTCACACAAAGTTGGTCTCATTCGTTCCGTAAAGGTCCAGAGAATATAATCCAGTCAAGAAATTATGTCCACAAAGGAAGTTAGAGCCTCCATGTCCAATCTGCTGCAGGAAAGTGAAATCTCACTTCTCCGCGTAAAAACGCGAGACTGGATATAAAGATCCGCGCGTAAAATTATGCGCGCAGTTTTGTGTTTTTAACATGACGAAACGGACAAAACAAAGGAAGTACGCGACCGAGGACACTGTGGATGTTTGTACAAGTTAAACTAGAGGCATCTCGGACCCGAAGCGGTTCGTGGAACCGAGTGAAGATCTCATGGTGGACTGAGGAGCAGAGGGACCTTATGTTTTGATGGACTGGATGCTGTTCCTGATCGGTAAGCATGGTTTATTCTGCTATTAACTTAATTGTGGGTCAAATGTGTATCATATGTAATCATTAGCATTAGCATTAGCATTTGTTCATGACATAAATTGTTGATCTTTTAAGACAGGGGTGTCAAACACATTTTCACCGAGTGCCACATCAGCAAAATGTCTACTCTCAAAGGGCCAGATGTAAAATAAATCTATCAAATTTTTTAACTTATTAATTAACTGTTTCTGTATTTATTACTTATACAAGTAACAAATGTTGCATAAGCATTTGCCTAGATGTAAAAATATGGCTGTGTACCTGCATATTTCCTGATAAATTTAGATTTTAAAACAATCATACATTTTAATGTACCCTGTCGAGGGCCACATGAAATGATGTGGAGGGCCACATTTGGCCTGAGGGCCTTGAGTTTGACAAATGTGTTTTAAGAGGTCTCCCATGGCCAGTTGTGTGTAAAGACAAGATATTTATGTTCATTGTAGTGCTAAACCAAAACAATGGCATTATTGTGGAGGAGAGTAGCACATCTACCCAGAAGTGCCAGGGAAGCAATACTGATGTGAATGCACTCTGATGAATGAATCTGCAAGATTTACACCTGAGGAGGAAAATCAAACCAAGGCCATTACATAAAGAGGATGAATGAAACAAGCATGAATGAATCAAAATACAATTCCAGGTATGTTTTTTAAGAAGGAACTTTAAAGCTTCTGTGTATAACACCAAGTGTACACTGTCTGCAAGTGCGATGTGGTTTGGGACTCACACGGGTCTGGCAAGATTAGAAAGTCATTAAAACAAACATGCCCTGCCACACTGTCCTCTGTGCCCTGCAGCACTGACCTCTGACCTCTGTCCTGCCACTATGACCTCTGACCTTTGTGCCCTGCCACACTGACCCCCACGTCCTGCCACATTGACCTCTGACCTCTGTGTCCTGCCACAATGACCTTTGACCACTGTGTCCTGCAACAATGACCTCTGACCTCTGTGCCCTGCCACACTGACCTCTGTCCTCTGTGCTCTGCCACACTAACATCTGCACCCTGCCACATTGATCTCTGACCTCTGTGCCTGCCACACTGACCTTTGACCCCTGCACCTGCCACATTGACCTCTGTGCTCTGTCACACTGACCTCTGTGCTCTGCCACACTCACCTCTGACCTCTGTGCCCTGCCACATTGCCACTCTGACCTCTTTTGCTCTGCCACACTGACCCCTACTCCCTGTCATACTAACCTCTGACCTCTGTGCCCTGCCACTCTGACCTCTGTGCCCTACCACATTGACCTCTGACCTCTGTGCCCTGCCACACTGACCTCGGGCCTCTGTGCCCTGCTGCACTGACCTTGGGGGAGTGCAAGTGCAGGTCTGGGTGAGGAATGGGTCTGTGGAAAGAATCTGCAAGAATCCTGGACCTTGCAGCGGTCTGGGGCAGGTTACAGATGTTACGACCCAGCTCAGCTAGGGAAAGGGGAAGTAACAAAACAAGATGGAAAATTGTAAACTTAAGTTATAATTTATTTAAAAGGAATGTTAAGGTAAAAACTAACAAAAGAGGCTCTAAACAGTAGCCAACAAAACTATAAAAAAAAGACAAGTTACCATAACACAAAACAAACAGTCTCTGATCTACGCAAAGTCTAGAAACATTTCAATTTGTCCGAAAAACAAGTATCACAAAGACACAGAACAAAGTGGCATGCTGTCCTTAACAAAACCCAGCAGCCAGGAGTGGAAGGGGCGGGTCCTTTTAAGGCGTGGCTGCCTCAGGTGAAGGCCCAGGATTGGTCAGGCCTTTGACCACTGCTCCAATTAGACACAGGGCCCTCCAGACAATCAGCAGCCAGCTGGAGGAGCACCACCTGAAGAGGTCCATGGGGAGATAGAGATAACATTTGGGGCCGTAACAACAGGTCATAAATGTGTGTGACCACATGGGCCCATGTGAAACTGCATTGCTCAAATACACACCGGAGTTGTCATAGTTGGTGCAAGTAACTTGCTCAAAGTACATACCGGACCTGCCTTTAGTGAGTATAAGTCCATCTTAAGTTTATTAGGGTCGAGCATGAATGTGTGAGGAGAGTGAGTCAGACACTTGTGCGCTTGTACTAGTGCGAGAGCCCTATTGTAATTGCACAATTTTGAGGAAGATCACAAAAATCAAGCAGTACACAATAATGTATAGACAATAAAGTGGTATCAAAAAATAGAGTTTAGTGAGCTCTAACTTTGAGAGAAGACCCCAAGAAAAAGTAATGAATGATGGCTCAGTAGCGCCATCTCAAAAATCGATTTACATTGCACCAGTGGGAGCCCAGCCCAGAAAAATGTTTTTTTGACCGGAAAAGGTGGTTTCCCCTCTCCGCAAGGGTGGTGAGTCCTTATCTCAAGTGCAGGAGTTCAAGTATCTCGGGGTCTTGTTCACGAGTGAGGGAAGGGTGGATTGTTGCAGCGTCCGCAGCGATGCAGTCGCTGTATCGAACTGTTGTGGTAAAGAAGGAGCTGAGTCGAAAGGCAAAGCTCTTGACGTTCCTACCCTCACCTATGGTCATGAGCTTTGGGTAATGACCGAAAGGACAAGATACAAGAAAGGACAAAATACAAGATACAAGGACAAGATAAGGGCGCGCTCTTAGAGATAGGGTGAGGAGCTCGGTCACACAAGAGGAGCTCAGAGTAGAGCTGTTACCCCCTCCACATCAAAAAGTCTGAGCATCTGTTTGGGATGCCTCCTGGACGCCTCCCTGAAGAAGTGTTTTGGGCATGTCCCACCGGAAGGAGGTCCCGGGGAAGACCCAGGACACACTGGAGAGTAACTGTAGATACGGCTCCATCATAGGGCCTCAGCATGATATTGTCTTTATCATGACTATATGTCCTGGGACAGCAGAGGCCCTCTGTGTCCTAGCTCTTGGTGATAAGAGCTCTGGGGGTGTGGAGGCGGACCACGCGGCAGTATGGGTGAGGGACCTGGTGAGAGCCAAGGAGGTGGAGCGAGGGGAGATTGGGTGAAAGATGAGGGGAGATAGGTGGGTACGGAGAAGAGTTCAACATAGCTGATGCCAGAACTCACAAATCGCACAGATTGCACAAATATTAGGTGTGAGGGGAGCCATCTTATTTCCTGATCTGATTAGGCTTTCTAGATGGTTGGGTGGGTGAAAGTGGGGAGAGAAAGGAGAGTGAGGAGTCCCTGGAGGGAGTAGATGTAGCAAAGGGGGGGAGGTGATGGGGGTGCTGCTGAGACTGAAAACTCTTTTGGGGCTGTCACAGACAGGTTCAAGGCCTGTGATGAGGGCCTTGGGGGAAGTGATGCTTAAGATGGATCCTTCACTTGGGAAGGTGGTGATGCTGCTGACTTGTTCTCTGGGGGAGGTGGTGGTGGTAGTTGTGGTGCTGCTGGTGCTGCTGACACATTGGCTCGGTCTCTGGCTAGACCAAAAGGGATGCTTCTCTCATTCCTCTTTTCTCTCATTGGCCCAGGACCCTGTTCAGGCCGGTGCCTCAGAGCATGGAGGTGGTTCTCCGTCAGCACTCTCACTCTGCTCAGGTGTGGCCCATTTCCCTTGAACAGGTCCTCTCGTTTCCAGAATAAATCAAAGTTCTCAATGTAGTGCAGTCCTCTGACCACACCCGCGCTGAACAGCCATGTGTTCAGCTGAAACAGAGTTCATCTTCCTTCAGCAACACACACCACCACACACCAAAACACACACACCGAAACACACCCACTGACACACACCAACAACACACATCAATACACACTAACACACCAACGCACACCAAAAACACACACCAAAACACACACACACCAACACACAGACAAACACACACCAACACGTGCAAACACACCAACACACACCAAAACACACACACACCAACACACACCAAAACACACACCAACACACACATCAACAAACACACACATCAACAAACAGACAAACACACCCCAACACACACCAACACGCGCAAACACACCAACACACCAAACACACACACACCAAACACATAAAAAACACCCAACACAACCAACACACAAAAACCACACCAACACACACACCACACACACCAACACACACCAAAACGTGCACCAACACCAACACACACCAAGACACACACCCCACACACAGACACACACCGTGCGGCTCAGCTGGCGTCAGGTGGGTCAGAGTAAACACAAACAGACATATTGTAACAAATTGAAAATCTCACTAAATCCCTTGCTGTATCCATCTGCAGCCAGTAGGAGGAGCCCTCAGCACAGGATATGAACTGCAGTACATTGCTCATGCTGTACTATCTGCTCAGTATGATTGGCAGTCTGTGCCAACTATCTAACCAGCCAACCCCTCACACATACAAGGGGGGCACAAATAAAGTGTCAAGAACATAACATAATTATAAACTGGTTACAGTGGTATTTAAATAGGGATGACCAGCCGCCTGCCACCTCTTTATGTATATGTTAACCCGCAATGAAAATTTAGCCCAGAAATTGAACCAATCAATGGTGATGGGCCATAACAGTTATTAAATAAAGGAGCAATGAAGGGGGGGTTTATGTTTATTATTTTCCAACTTTAACACATGTTAACTTTTATTCTATCATTCCGTGGTTTTAAAACATTATAACATGTATTAAAAAATAACCAATGGGCAAAATAAGGACCTTTAAGTTACTTTATGTTTGCACACTCACAGGCAACACATCTGACCAGCCATCCATGTAAAAAAACAGCTGGATCTCACTTTTTAGTGTAATCTATGGTTTGTGCCTCTAAACAGGACTCCATCTTGTGGTCTGGAGTTTACAGTCTCTGGTGATTCACTCACAAAATGAGTCTCTGATGATTCGCTCTCAAAAAGGCTTTTGTTTATGTCCGTTTCATTTGTCAACAATGTTATTTTGTAAAATGCACACATCGTTAGATTAGAGATGGAGTGTAAAGTAGCCTATAATGTTTAAAAACAGCAGGGAAAGGGGAGTGTAGGCACCTCTCCAACATGTTATTTTGGCAAAACTTTCTGTGTAAAGTATTTGTTATAATGTCAATCTCAAGATAGTTTGAAAGCCTAAGGATGGTAATGAAAATGGTCAGAAACATCTAAACAAAACTATACGTATGCAATATATAAATGAGTCATTTTAACACAGTTATGATTCTCTTTTTTCTATTCAAGGATGATTGGCCACCTGGTGTACTCCTTAACAGGTGGCAGGTCACCAAAATACTGGTTAGATATTTGTGGAATGGTACTGGACAAAAGTAAAGAAAGAACATGAGGAATTCCACTGTTGTTTGTTTGTCATGGTGCCAGAATAACTTGTTCTCATCTACCACCAAAATAAAAAAAAAATTAGATAGTACGGCTTTAAATCAAGTCCTGATAATATTGGTTTGGTTTGGTATACTATGGATACATCTCTAATAAACATTACCTCACTACTGAACTCAGACAATACTGCTTTTGGAAAAAACAATGCATCAACATGACTTTTTTCTTTGCAATTTGTAAATATCAACACAACATGAGTCACTTCCAGTTCCATATATGGTGCTTTTAAACCACACTGCATGAATCAGCCATTTAAAACACATGCTATGTAGTTTTTGCACTGACACACATATCGAATAAACAGTGAATCCTCCATCTGGATGCATTATAAACTACTTTGAAGTGGAAGAGAGCAGTGGGAGCTTAGTGCTGCTCTGACACATTTGGCGAGTGGGCTGCAGAATCATAACAAACCCGGAGTAGGTGTGGGCTAACGCTAACAGCCACATCCGTTTCACTGTGGAACAATGAGTGCTGACCTATGACCCCCCGACCCCTTGCCCCTGTCCAGTGAGTTTGACGTCAGAGGATATATTGTTCAGTAAATACACTTGTTTGAGTGGTTAGAGTAACTTCATTCAAAAACAAGTGCGACAAGTGGTTATGGTTCATTGGGGTAGAGTTTAAGAGCAAAAAGATGGTCAGTTGTTGCAAAATGGTATGAAAAAAAGGTATGAAAAAAAGGTCACACACTAATATTTCGTTGGACCACCTTTAGCTTTGATTACAGCACACATTTGCTGTATAGTGCTATTTTAGACATTCAAAGCTATACAAAAATGCATTATGTACTCTATACTTGGTGGTGGTACGCTGCTATTGTTGCCACAGTTGCCCTGGGGTAGACTTTTGTAAGCAAGGCTGCCAATCTGCACCATCGGCCACTCCGATTACACTCACACACACTCGATATCCATACAAGGCAATGGGAGCCAAACCTCTCTGCCAAGAACCACCAAAAAATAAAAATAAAATAAAAAAAACTTTCCACCTTATCAAACTCAAGTATATAACAGGACTATTCCAGGTCTAATTTAGGGCTAAACCAGATCTAAAAGTGGACTACACCATTTCCACTGTAGTTCTGAAGAAGACTTGACACATAGGAGGACAGAAAGTGGATAAAATTAACTCTAAATGAGCCAAACCCACAAACTGAAGAGCTGTCCAAGTCCCACCTGAAGGAGCTGGACTACAGATTTAGAAACACTCATCTGGTCTATCTGCATCTCCACGGTTATGTCACAATCGGTCACTGGGGGGCAGTACGACACACCAGTATTGTGTTGTGACTCAGCTGAAATGAAGTCACCATGTACCTCTGTGACAGCAGCAGTGACTGAACACTCTGTTGTGCTAAACACGTGGGCTGCGTTTATAATGTGAGCCTGTAGTTGTGTTCATGTATAAACCACAGTGTATATAGATCAGACAGCTGCAGCTGCAACAGGGCCTTCCAGGAAACACAGATACACGGAATTGTGCGAGGAGCTGAGTAACCTAAGTGCAATAGTTAATCAAAACAGAGCAGATGTTAGGGTTAGCAGACACTAGTGTAATCCTGTTAGCAGCAGTGTGGCTAATGCTCCAAGATTAGAGTTATAGTTGTCAGAAAAATCACGTATTGTTGTAGGTAGAGCGGCCTGCAATGCAAAATAAAGAAGAGAATGATGTCAGGAAAAGGGTTGTAATGAGGAGGGATGGACAGGTTGAGGAGGCTGAAGACTCTGCTGCTGCGGTGGAGATATTTGTTTGAGGTAGAGCAGGGGTGTCAAACTCATTTTCACTGAGGGCCACATCAACAAAATGTTTGTTCTCAAAGGGCCAAATGTAGCTGTAAGATAAATGTCACTAATCTTATTAATTAACCGTTTCAATATTTATTACTTATTCAAGTTACAAATATTGCATATGGATTTGCATAGACATAAAAAAAAAAATGGCTGTTTAACTGTATCTCCTGATAAACTGACATTTTAAGACAGTCATACCTTTTAATTTACTTTGTCACGGGCTACATAAAATGACATGACGGGCCGCATTTGGCCCACGGGCCTTGAGTTTGACACATGTGAGGTAGAGGCAGATGTATTTTTTATTTTTTTAAATTAATTTTAGCATGTAACATAATGCACAAAGCTTGCCCATTTCAGAGCCGGCATTTGCCCATAAAAAGCTTAATAGTGGATTGTGTCATTGACCGATACACAATGAGGAATGTACCGTATTTTCCGGAGTATAAGTCACACTGAAGTATAAGTCGCATCAGCCAAAAAATGCATAATAATTAAGAGAAAAAACATACATTTGACATATAAATCGCATCTGAGCACAAGTCGCATCCCCAGCCAAACTATGAAAAAAATTAGTAATAGATAATAGATTTTGTTTAGTTTAGTTTTGTTGGGTAGTTATTATCATTATTAACTATAATATTTCAGAGACAAAAAGCCTTATTTTGCAACGTGATGTATTTTCTCTGAGCTCATAGTGAACACTGTCAAATGTATATGCTAAGATCCATATGTTCAAACGTGTTTACACTACAAAATAAACACCTGAATCTTTCACTGTTCCCAGTTGTGATACATAAAAAGTGTTGTTCTTATGTTTTTTTGTCTAATAATAGCAGAGACCACAGACTCAATCCTCAAAGATAATTGTTCAGATTCTGAAGAACATTTAATTGTCCATTTCTGTAAAAAATGTGCCAGAGAGAATTTGTCTAAACATAGCTCAGTGAAAAACATATTATTTTTCCCAGGATAATCTTGTCTTTGCCGTAATCTTGCCTTTTATGCAATTTCAGTGGCTCAGTGGTACGAGTGTTTGCACATTAACTCAAAGAATGATGGTAAAGACATATTTTAGCATCACTGAAATAATAAAATACATATATTAAAGATTTATAGATTTTTAATTTCATGAACTTGACTCATCACTGAACACACACGACCTTTTTCATTTATATTTCTTCCACATTTCCAGGATTATTCACACTGTAGATTCTCACAAAGGCATCAAAACTGACTGAAAATGAATGGCACGTGTGAATGTAGCAAACAAAATAAACTCACAATAAATCAAAACATGTTTTAGAGTCTAGATTGTTAAAATATCCTTTACCCTTTGCTTTGAACCCTGGTTTGCAATTGTTGGCATTTCTTGACTCTGAGGCTCAGCTGTGAAATGAAAACCATTTCAGAGACTTGATCATGAAGCTCATTGAGAGAAGGACAAGGGTTTGAGCTCCACAAAGCAAATGGAGAAGACTCTGAATGTAAGAATGTATTAATAAATTGTTGAGTTCACTTTTTTCTTTGTTACATAAATCTTTATATCTTCCATCATAAATTTGATGTCTGTAAGTAAAAATGTAAAAAAAAGAAAAGAAAATATTTTAAAAGGATGTGTCCAAACTCTTGACTGTGTACTGGACAAGTTTTGGTTCAAGATGATTATCCAATCAGTAAGCAGAATGAGCCTCACATGACTTTCTCATTTGGGTTGTCAGTTTCAGTGCTGAAATCCAGTCATTTTAAACCTAAAATGCCTCTTTCTGATCTGAATGGTCACTACCTAAACCCCAGCACCTGCAGCCAATCATGACTCAGGCCTGGCCGTAAACTGAGAATGGGACACACTGTATGGCCATAAACTGAGAATGGGACACAGTGTATGTGTCTCTATCTGCAAGTTGAGGCTCTGGACACAGACATGTCCATATACTGAGAGTGAAACACTTGTGTGTCTATCTGCAGGCTTAGGCCCATGTAACTCCATTTGGGATTGTAGTACCTTTTAGATATTTATTTTTGTCAGTATCACCTCCTTTAGATATTTATTTTTGTCAATATCTCCAGTGCTATTTCTGTTTGTATCAATCATAAAACAAAAGTCTTTGTGACTATGGAACACATGTAACAGAACAGCACAACTGCCTCCTTGTTAAACTACTTTGCCAAGTCTGACACTGACTGACAGCACTTTGAGAGCCAATTTATCAAACGAGTCTTTAATGGCCCCTTGGTTATAGTTGAATAAGACACTTCTCTGGAGGCACCTCTTTAAAAGTGGTGAGTGATTAGAACTGAGCTCTCGAACACAAAAGTCAACTTGTCCCATTTAGTCTGACTGTTGAAGTAATAGTTTTCACAGAAGCTTCAACTTTAAAATGAACCTGTCACAAAAGGTCAGAAAAAACTTTAAAAACTTAAAAAAATTATGAAATGGCATATGGCCCTTTTTTGGTTGGGTGTCTAGCTATCTACTTGTCAATGGAGATGTCCCAAAGTATGGCATTAAACTTGTCTATCTCCATGGAGAAGTTACACACCAAAAACAATGTCATAATTGTAGTAATTGTAGTCTGGAGGTATAAGGAACAGTCTCAGAGGTATCCACACTTCAAACTCTGCCCCTGCAGAAACACCTGGATTTAATGAGAGTATGTGAGGTCACAGGAGCCAGGACACACCCATTTTTTCACCAGAAAGCTGCAAATTCAACAGATAATGCTATTCCAACACCATATGCACAGTTTAGTTCCACTTAATCGATATCTGTTTACTCCTGATCTGAACCTCTAGCACACTCTGCCTCATCCTAACAAGCATTTAAACCTGTCTGATGAACACTTGGTCTTGTCCAAGGCCATGCAGTAACCAAGAGTCTCCCCATTACTGTCTGGAGACCTCTTGCTGTGAAGTAAAAGCCAGTTCAGACTTTGTAATGCTGGATAATCAGGTAATACAAGCCAGTAATGTGTCTGAACCTAGTGAACGGGGAGAGGAGAGCAAAGAGAGAGTGGACTCAGGAGAGAGGGGAGAAAGGAGCAAGGAGAGAGGGGAGGAAGGAGAGAGGGGAGAAGAGAGCAAGGAGAGAGGGGAGGAAGGAGAGAGGGGAGAAGGGAGCAAGGAGAGAGGGGAGGAAGGAGAGAGGAGGGAGGGGAGAAAGGAGAGAAGAGAGAGGGGAGAGGGAAGCAAGAAGAGAAGAGAGAGGGCAACAAGGAGAGAAGCGAGATTAGAGAGGGGAGCAAGGAGAGAAGAGAGAGGGGAGCAAGGAGAGAGGGGAGCAAGGAGAAAGTGGACCCAGGAGAGAGGGGAGAAGGGAGCAAGGAGACAGGGGAGGAAGGAGAGAGGAGAGAGGGGAGCTAAGAGAGAGGGGAGTAAGGAGAGAGGAGAGAGGGGAGCAAGGAGAGAGGGGAGCTAGGAGAGAGGGGAGCAAGGAGAGAAGCAAGATTAGAGAGGGGAGCTAAGAGAGAGGGGAGCAAGGAGAGAGGAGAGAGGGGAGCAAGGAGAGAGAAGAGAGAGGAGTAAGGAGAGAGGGAGGAGCAAGGAGAGAGGGGAGAGTGGAAAGTGAAGAGGGGAGCAAGAAGAGAGGGCAAAGGGGAGCAAGGAGAGAGTGGGTTGGATGTCCTGACTTCGATGTCTCTGAACCCAATGAACGGGGAGAGGAGAGAGTGGAGAGAGGAGAGGGGAGAGGGGAGGGGAGAGTGGGTGTCCCGGCTTCAATGTGCTTTAACTACAGACTGGAGACCCCAAGGTCAAGGTGGGAAACACCTCCAAAGGTAGTGGAGAATGATTGAGCCAAGATCCTGTGGGACTTCCAGATACAGACTGACAGAATGGTGATGGAAAACCAACTGGACATTGTGGTGGTGGATAAATAACAGAGCAAAACCATTGTGGTGGACATCACAGTACAAAGTGATGGGAACATCAGGAAAAAGGAACATGAGAAACTAGAGAAATACCAGGGGCTCAAAGAAGAGCTGGAGAAGGCCTGGAAGGTAAAGGTATCAATGGTGCCTGTGGTCATCGGAGCACTCAGGGAGGTGACCCCCAAACTGGAGGAGTGGCTACAGCAGATCCCAGAAAAAAAACCCCCATCAAACTCAGTTCAGAAAAGATACTGCAGAGAGCCCTCGAGCTCCCAGGCCTCTGGTAGAGGTCCCAAGCGTGGATAAAAGACGGGATGAGACCACCCACGGAGGGTGAGGAAGAAATTTATCATGACATCTTAATTTTATTATTATTTTTAATAATAATCTGTTTTATTGTTATTGTTAGTGAAATTAGAATTAGAATTTGGTGCTGTTTTGCATCATCATAAAACAATGAATAAATTAAATACATTTTACAGGAAAAAAAAAAAAAAAAAAAAAAAAAAACAGCCAAAAAAAACCACCAAAAACAAAAACAAAAAACAAACATTAATCTAAAAAAAATAAAATAAATAAATAAATTACCATACAGTTAAAAACTGTGGCACTGAACCATTCATATTAAGAGCAAAATGGGTTAGAGTTACCTATCCAGCTGTGGTATTTGGAAGATAATGCACACTGGATTTTAAAATAACCCTTTCACGTTTGTATTTTGTCTTTGCCTCATTAGTTTTAGTTTTTGTCAAAACCTGCTCAGGTGTGAACAGTCAGAGTAATCAGATTACTCACCTTAGATGGAACTGTTCACATGACATGAATAATCAGATCATGATTTTTGGTGTGTGTGTGTGTATGTGTGTGTGTGTAAGCCTCTACAAGGGCACACTCAACATACCTTCATAAAATGAGCTGCTGGTCCAAAAATAGAAGAATCCAATGAGAGCCTCATGCAGATTGTTCAGGAATCTAATGGAAATAAACCAGCTATTTCTTTATTTAGACTGAATACTGTAGTGTAAATAGGTCTAGTAATAGCAAAACAAACTACAAAAATAAACATTATAATCACACATTCACATGTTCCTTTTTAATCATTTCTAAATTTGTTTTGCTTGTTGCACAGACCTGCCATTATTTGGAGCCACTTTATTACACTCTGAGAAAATGGTATGCTATGGTCCTACTTTTTCATCATGTATAGCCTCTGAGAGGCTGCTAGCATTTGAAGGCTGCTGGTAACAGGATGTACAGCTCGTTCATTCTTTGTGCAGAGAGAGAGAGAGTGAAGGAGACAGGAAGCAGCTGTGATGAATCCTGAGGAGGTCTCCATGACAACCTCACCAGGAAGAGTTTGAAGAGCAGTCAGAACACAGAGGGAGGAGTATCCTCCTCCTCTTTGACACAGACACGTTTCCATCTGTGCTCAGGGTTTTTCTATAGAGTTCGGGAGCAGGGCCAGCACTAGCCCTTAAGGGGCCCTAAGCAGCTGCTTAGTCTGCTTCTACGCTGGTGCTCTGTTTGGGAGTCAAAAATGAAACATTCTGGTCCAATCTGCCATGTTGCTACAAAATGTCCATAATAATTCACTGGTTAAAAGAACAAACACATGAACTGTGGAATAACTTGATAAGATGCTGCATCACTACTGGCTAAAACATTTATCACACTATAGTGTGTCAGAATACTTTTATCACACTATAGTGTCAGAATACTTTTATCACACTGTAGTGTCAGAATACTTTTATCACACTATAGTGTCAGAATACTTTTATCACACTATAGTGTCAGAATACTTTTATCACACTATAGTGTCAGAATACTTTTATCACACTATAGTGTCAGAATACTTTTATCACACTATAGTGTGTCAGAATACTTTTACCTCACTAATAGTGTGTCACAATACTTTTATCTCACTATAATGTGTCAGACTGCTTTTACCTCACTATAGTGCAGGGGTGTCAAACACATTTTCACCGGGGGCCACATTAGCAAAATAGCTGCCTTCAAAGGGCCGGATGTAAAATAAATCTAACTACTTTTTTAAACTTGTTAATTAACTGTTTCTGTATTTATTACTTGTTCAAGTTACAAATATTGCATATGGATTAGCCTTGATGTAAAAATGTGGCTGTGTAATTGCTGATGTCCTGCTAAATGACATTTTAAGACCATCATACCTTTCAGTTTACCCTGTCAAGGGCCACATGAAATGATGTGGAGGGCCACATTTGGCCCCCGGGCCTTGAGTTTGACATATGTGCTATAGTGTGTCAGAATACTTTTATCACACTATAGTGTGTCAGAATACTTTTATCTCACCATAGTGTCAGAATACTTTTATCACACTATAATGTGTCAGACTGCTTTTACCTTACTATAGTGTGTCAGAATACTTTTATCTCACCATAGTTTCAGAATACTTTTATCACACTATAGTGTGTCAGAATACTTTTATCTCACCATAGTGTCAGAATACTTTTATCACACTATAGTGTTTCAGAATACTTTTATCACACTATAGTGTGTCAGAATACTTTTATCTCACCATAGTGTCAGAATACTTTTATCACACTATAATGTGTCAGAATACTTTTATCACACTATACTGTTAGAATACTTTTATGTCACTATTGTGTGATACTTTTGAATGGAAGTTTAGTATTTTGCATCTAAAAAATTCTAATGTAACATTTTAGAGAAAAACAGCATTTTTTAAATTTATTTATTTATTTTTATTTTTTTACATTTTGTGTTTATTGCAGTGATACATGTGTCCTTACTCATCTCCACAGACCTGACCTGGAGAAGGGCTTCCTCCCCTGGGTACCCTTGGTCTCCACAGGTGGGACATGCCCAGAAGGTCTCAACAGTGGTCTCCAGGAGGCCGGAATCACCTCAGCTGGCTCTTGGGTTACTTAAATTATATGTTATGGATGAACTTGCCGCATGAATGTGCACACATGAGTAAAATGATACCTTTACATAGGCAAAAAAGGTTCATTTTGCTGAGTAGACCTGTGGAGAAACTATGGAGAAGCTGTGGAGAAACTGTGGAGAAGCTGTAGTTCCAAACACCAGTGCTACAGTGACCTGGGTGCTGTTAACATATATTCATTTAAAACATGTACAGTGTACTAATCGTGTAGCTATACGAAGTGCAACCATGAGATCCTTAAGTCGTATCTTAAATCACAAAAATATTATTTCACATAATTAGTTTGTTGACAGTGCTACTTCACAGATCAGAACAAATATTCTTGTCCATTTGTTTGGTGAGGACATCGTGTAACCTGTCTAACTTGGACCGTCTAATTCATCAAAATACAATTGTGTTGTAGTGCAGCGCTGAGGAAAAGTCTTTGAATATATGTCAGTTGTCATCACAAACTCTTATCTTCACCAGAGCTTTTTTTTATCCTGAAGCAAGAATGCAGGAGGTGAGGGTGAGTGAATTTCATATGGAGACCTCTAAATGTTGAGCTCACTGGGGGATGTAGAGATTTTCTGTATTGCTAAAAATGAAATTTCTAAAAGGGTGTCTAGACCATGAGGTGGATGCATCATACCTCATCTACACATTTGCTTTTCAAATTCACACATTTGTACAGCAGAGTCACATGTCGCTTTCATGTGGACATACCCACCCAGGCTCAAAGCCGGACCTGGTCAGATCTCAAAAGGGTTGGGCCTTGTTGGTACTTGGAGGGAGAGCATTTGGGACTAACCTGGAACTAAGCCTAGACCCTGGACCAGACATGGGCAAACTACAGCCTGGGGACCACACACGGCCTTTTGGACTTATTAATCTGGCCTGCTGAGTGTAAACAAATTATATTAAAGGTAAGGGTAAACCTTGTTCAAAGTTTTTCTGCTGTGTTTATTTAACAGAAATTTAATAAATTAATTTGTAATTTATTAATGCATTTGGAAAACAATTTGTACTGGCCCGGCCCCTCTGTCAAATTTTAGAACCCATTGTTTCACCACTACCCCTGCCCTAGACCATAGACAAAACCAGAACAGGACCAACCAAGTCTGCGTCAGAACTAAACTGGGCTCAAACCAGAACCAAACCAGTACTAACCAAGTGTGAATGCACTCCAAGAGTAAGGCTTTTCAGAAATACTCTTGCATGGGCTTATAATAAAAGCTTCTCTCTATGTGCAACCTTTGAGACAGTACAGTTATGTAAGATGTTCCTCTAGGACCACGTCTATTCACATTCTACGGTTATATCTTTTTATCTTGTGTTAATTGGAAGTGAAGAAAATGCATTGGTTCTGTCTCCTGGGAGCTTTGTGGTGGTGAGATAAGATGGAGCCAAGATCTATTGTCTGTATATGAGGGACCCTTGAGTTGGTTATTTTGGTTAAAGGCAAGACAAGGCAAGACAAAATAAAAACCTTTCAATCATATGCACAGCTAAATAGAACTGTTTGGAGGCTGCATTTAAACATTATCAAAGTAAAGGCCCGTCTCATGTCTTCAGGAAGACAGTTCCAGATTTTAGCTGCATAAAACTGAAATGCTGATTCCCCATGTTTAGTTCTGACTCTGGGCACCAGCAGGAGGCAGCCTCCTGAAGTCCTCAGAGTGCAAGATGGTTCATATGTTGGAGATGTACTTTGGTGCCAGGCGATGGAGAAACTTGTACACAAGCAAAGCCAGTGGAGGGACCTGAGCACAGGACTTGTGTGCTCGTACTTCCTGGTTCTAGCAGCAGTGTTCTGGATGTATTACAGCTGTCTTAATGTTCGTTTGGAGAGGCCAGTGAGCAGGCCATTACAGTGTGTAACCTACTGGCGACAAATGTATAGATAAGTCTGACCAAGTCTGGTTTAGACAGTATAACTTTGATTTTAGCAGTGTTTTTAGATGGAACAAAGCTGCAGATGTTACTGATTTGATGAGGCTGTTAAAATTTTAAGTCTGAGTCCATTATTAGCCCTAGATTTCTAGCCTGATTTGAAAGTTTTAGAGAGAGAGATTGGAGGTGACTGCTGACACTTTCTCTTTATTTCTGTGGGCCAAAGAATGACTACAAACGTCTTGTCTGAGTTTAGCTAGAGAAAGTAGTTTTGCACACACTGATCTGTTGGATGCAGTGGCAGAGGGAATCATATTCCCTCTGCCACTGTATCCCCCTTAATATTCACATATTAAAGAGGATACATATTCATATACATTCAACTTTTGTGATCTTTTAACTAAATTATAATGGTTTTCTCTCATAATAATCTTACTCAGACCTATATGTGAAATGGTTTGATTCAGGAGCAGGGCCACGCCTCAGCCTCCTCCTTCTCTTTTACCTCTCCAGCGAACCACCGCTCACCTCAGCGACACCTGTAATTACCCAGAATCCCCGTTTATACAAGCCTATTTGCGCTCTCTCCCTCATAGCCCATGTCTCTTCTTCATCTTTCACCCTTAAGACCTGACCATCTACACCAGGGGTGTCCAAACTATTATTGGCCCTCAGGCCTCCTGTTGAACTGGCCCAATTGATCATAAGCAGTACTTTTAACAGCAAATTAAACTATTTCTACCACTATATCCTCAAACATCGCATTGCATTGTGATACAAACCTAAAATGAATGTGTTTCAAACCTTATCAATATACAGCGGCTCTGTCAAAGCTGTGTATAAAGCACTGTAGTGCACTGATCACGGGTCTGTGGCCCTCTGCTTTGAATATTTAGATTTGAGATATGGCCCTCGATAAAATCTACAGTGAAATGCCTCTATATGCCTCTTATTTTTTATGTTTAATAATAATAATAATAATAATAATAATAATAATAATAATAATAATAATAATAATAATAATAATAATAATAATAATAATAATAATAATAATTATTATTATTATTATTATTATTATTATTATTATTATTATTATTATTATTATTATTGTATAATTAATTTACATATTATGTTAGTTTTCTAATAAAAACATTTAAATGTTAAATTCTTGAAGTAGTATTTCTTCTAGTTTTGCTTGTCCTGTGAGGAAGGTTGTGGTTTAAATCCCACTCTGGAATAAATATTGTTTGTTGAATGGTTGGAAATTCCAGCTTCAACATTGTAAGTGATCATTTTGAGTGATCAATTCTAAATGCAGGGCTTTTAAGACCTTTTTTTTTAGAGATATAAATGACTGGTTTCCTCAGTTCTGTTTAGTTGTGCATATGACTGATCTGCACTCTCTTTTATTATTTAAGTTTTTATTTGTTTCTTTTGTGATTTCATATGCCTTTTGTAAATCACTTTGAATTACTTTGTGTACAAATTGTGCTATAAAAATAAATTAGCCTTGCCATGTCAGTGCTTTCTGCCTGGTACCTTAGCCTGTCTCAGCTCTACATCTGTTATGTCACTTTTCTTTGAGGACCGAGAAGAATGCATTTAGTCTAACCAAACTAAAAATATCTTGTTTATATCCTGGAAACAAAGAAGTTTCCACGGTGAGTGGTATTTCAAACTCTTCTGAACATGTGAGAGCTCAGGAGGTAGAGGAGGTTTGCCCTTATAGCAAAGAAATATTTGGCACTAAACACATAAATGCTCGGTATTCTGCCATCTAATCAACCTCTGCCTATTAGAGACGTGGGCTGCGTCAGGAATGACACATTTTTTAGGTGATCCGTAGGAGGAGTGCTAAATACAGTAGACTGAATAGACACATGACGTTATAGCTAATTTTAAGATGATGCCAATCACTTTCCCTGATTACGGCCCCTGCGCCAGGCAAGCATATGTTTGTGACTCATGTATGGACTGAATGCAAAACACTGATAGTGTAGTCATTTCAACATCCAACATTTTGAATACGCTTAGTGATGTTCTTATCATCTGACAATATGACTCTGTATTAGAGGTTAAGTGTAAATGTTTTTTTGTTTTTTTTTCTCCATTTGATTCCAAATGTTCAGCACCCAGCTAAATATTCATAGAGTGGTTTTACATACAGGCCAGTGGCAGATCATTCTGTACTTTGATGTCAGAGTAATACTTTGTACTACTCTGACATACACCCAAAACTGCACAGAGTCTTAAATCTTTGGCTTCAGCTTTTATTATTGTTCTTTTTTGTAAATGAACTCTCACCTCTTACTGTCACATCACTCTCCACATTAACATTAACACCAGGACAGTTCAGCTGAGAGGATCCTGCGCAGGGAAAGGGAGACCTTCTCGTAGTGACACTAGGACCTGACTACTGTACCAACATGCCGCCAATTGATCTGTGCATGTTTGAGTAATCCTGTGTTGTCCTGTATTTGGGGCTTGAGCTCTCACATCTCACTTTTTGCCTTTAGGTCAGTTGGTTGCCTGCTCGTCCTGTGATCTGAAGGTTGTTTAAATCCTGTGATTTCAACTCCCATGAATGCTGTTGTTGTGTCCTTGGGCAGGAGACTCATCCCTTCCCACCCCTCACCAAAGCAAAGCCAAAGCCACTATTCCATACTAAATATGTTGCATTCACATCACAATTTTAAATCTTTATAAGACTGAGCTAAAAAACAGGTCAAAATGCAGATCTTTTGTCCTGGTCTTATCCACATGAAATAACTTTTTCTTATGAAATCATGGATAAGGCCGCTGCCCTCATCCATATGATGACATTATCAAATTCTAATCTAGAACGTGAACACAACCTATTGTATAAATGAGTGTGTGTGAGTAGGATGCTGTGCAGTCAGTAACAGGTATCTTTTCCCCAGGTTTAGATATTGATCTGTGGTCCTGAGTTCAACCACTATACCAAGTTCAGTGTTACATAATGCTGCTCAAAGTAGATCCTGAATGCACCGTTTCATTTTCAGCATATATATACATGCTGTAGTCCAGGCTCTCCTCTCTTCCTCTCTCTGTCTTTATCTTTCTCTTTGCCTTTCTGTGTCTCTTTTTTCCCCCTCTCTTCATGTCTTTCTCTTTTATCCCCCCCACTCTCTCTCCATCTTTCTCCCTCTGTCTCTCTCTCCCTCTGTCTTCCTTTCTCTCTCAATTTTTCTCCCTCCACCTCCCTCCCTTTTTCCTTCTGACCTGGGTGGAGGCTCGCTTTCACACCATTGTTCCTAGCTTCTCATCTGCGGCCATTTTGTTTCCTCTTCAGAACAGGAAGTCCTGCAGGCTTCTGTTCCCAGCACTGTGACCCCCAACCCTCCTCTCACCCGCCTCTCACCCCCCACCCTTCCCACTCTAAACCAGGATGCATCAATGTGCTGTGGAGATGACCCCATGGGAGCAGGGACAGGACCAATGCACGTCTACTTTCCTGGACATACAAAATCATAACTTTCCCAACTGTACAATGGACTGGAGAGATGACAATTTCCAATAAGATTTTTGCACAATAGGTTAGATTGACACGGATAGTACTGGTTATGTTAAATGTTCACATAACATACTATTGCTGTGTCCATTAGCAAAACACTTTTACCAGTTAATCCATGGCAACCCCCGAGCAATGGATGAGAGACTCCAAGCTGTTTTTGCACAATAGTCATAGAAGTGGTCATGTTGAAGATATGCTCTTCTAGTTCAAATCATCCAGTCTATCTGTACCATCCCCTTATAAAAAAGAAAACAAGACAGCAGAAAGGGAAAAACGGGCATTCTTAATGTGAATCCAAAATTTAGTTCTGGGAAAAAAACTGGACAAAACCTTTATTTGATCACTGAATGATAATATTTTACAATTCAGTTTTGATTGGAACATTTTGCACTCTTACACAGTAAAAAAAAAAAAAAAAAAATCAAATCTGAAATGTAAATATTAAATGTGAAATAATCATGCCATGATCATTTCTTCGTAAAGGTGCAATATGTTTTCTGGTGGAGGACTGGCAACCATGTTGTCTCCATGGAGATGTTATTGCATTGCCTGGAATATTCCTCACTCTGGCATTACAGATGTGTTTATTGCTCAAAAACATGCTTTCTGTGTCTCCTCTCCTTGTATTACATCAATCACACTGGCCTTGTGGTGTCATTTACTTGTCTTGATGAAGATACATAAGTTTAATATCTTATAAGTTTAATAAGAAATAACAAAGAGACAAACAGGTGGTGGTTACATAATACACCTTTAACAAAGTATGTATTCCCAACACCTGAACCCAATGACGGGCTGTGCATAGACCGTAGACTGTATAAAGAAGGATTAGGATTTATATATATATATATATACAGTCTATGGCATAGATCTCTGACCTCAGCCATGTGGGCGGAGTCATGCTCCATTGTGAGAGGAAGTGGATGCAAACCGTTATGAGTAATAACTCATTTTATTTTATCCTAAAAGTAAGAGGCCAAACTAAGCTTCTAATCCTGTGTTTATATTATTCTATCATTATATATTCTATCATTAAAAACATACGTGGAGTTGGGAGGTTGGGCCAAATTGAGAAAAAATCCAAATTTTATTTTATTTTATTTTTATGATGAAGTTAACCACTAAATAATGAACTTTATACCATACATATGCACTGCAGCTCTACAAGTGAGCCACACATGAGAACTAACCCTACTTCTAAAGTGCTGCCACAAATGCAAAACCACAAACATTACTTAAAGACATGAGTATTCTATGATGAAGAACACAACACAGTTTTTGCACGTCTTTTTTAAATGGTCAGCTCTGTCGCTGATTTCTTGCTGGTGAAAATGTTGTTAAAATGAGAGAGAAGCCTTGGGAACACTTCTGATGACCTCATCTTGTTTAACAGTTACATAATACTTACTGCCAGGTGTTTATTTTTAATGAGCATAATGAGCCATGTTGGAAACACTCTACTTATGAAGTTCTCAAACCCTCTTCAAATGGGACTGGTCAACGATTTTGTGTCATATGTCTTCTGCATGCTGTCTGCATCTAGATGTGAATGGATTTATTGTACGATAACCAGGAAGTGTTTGTTAGAATGCTAGTTGTTGTTAGCATTATGGTGATGGCAAAACTCCACTCTAAACTGGAAAACAGCTTGTGCAGTTTGTGGGTTTGTTTATTCTTATTATTATTTCTGCCACAAAACTGATATGTGAATGAACGCATTTAGCGAGTGCCTCTGCTGCTGTGGATTGCTGAATTGTTGAAGTTTTGTTGCAAATAAACATTAGCCCCTACTCCAAGACATCTTCCCATAGTGAGTAGCAAGTTTACCAACATTAACCCTTAACCCTACTCCTTTTCACTTTGGGCTTAAACACGTGATGACATGCATGAAAGCGCATGCTTGAGGAATCGGAGCGGTCCAGAGACAGGGGCACCCCATAACGCTCATCCAGGGGCCAATATGCAGTCTCCACTTTAGGACATGGAACAAATATGTGAAAGTCCAGTTTGTTGGACATCTGCTGTGGAATGCTTTGGTTCAGTGGGGACTTGTGGGAGTCAGGGCCACATTAAAGAGTTTATATTGTATTAGTACTGCTTTGAAAACAACATGATGTTATTATTACTTTCTCATTTGTCCTTGTGGGTCATTTAAAGCATATAAAATCACTATAGGTACACAAAGTGTACCCTAACCCCTAACCTCTAACTCTAGCCCTAACCACTAACCCCTAGCCCTAACCCTGACCCCTAGCCCTAACCCCAAACCCTAGCCCTAACCCTATCCCACTCACATTTCTCCAGTGTACTATATTATCTCACAGTTTTAGCTCTCGTCATTGTATTAAATCAGCACTCACTTTCTCACATATTATTTACTCAAAAGAACAAATTTCCAATTTCCATCTTTTTAGCATCTGTCTGTGAGAAACTGCGTCATATTTTTTGCTCCATTTTTAGCATGTTTAGCTGTTTAGCACATGAGCAAGCGCTAGACAAATGAGACCCTAAGAGTTGTTTTTTTTACATTTTTAAGACAGTAAAAATAAGGTACAGCGCCTTTAACTATATGTTATTTATTTGTCATTAATGCTAATGTGGCAACTTCTCAATCGCCATGGGACAAGCTGGTAATGTCGCCAGGCCAAGTTAAAGGTCGCTGGAAAGACAATCTCACTCAATATAGGAATTGGTACAACACATGACTATACTGTAAATCGTACATACCTACCCTGGGGCAAAACAACCAAGATGTGGCAACCGAGCAGCAGTGTTCTGGATGTACTGCACGTGTCTCAATCCTCGTTTGGAGAGGCCAGTGAGCAGGCCGTTACAGTAGTCTAACGTACTGGAAACAAATGCATGGGTATCTTTAAGTCTGGTTTTGACAGCATACCTTTGAGTTTTGCAATGTTTTAGAAAAAAGCTGCAGATGCTACTGTTTTAATGTGGCTATTAAAGTTCAAGTCTGAGTCCATTTCTAGCCTAATATGAAAGTTTTAGAGAGAGAGAGAGACTGGAGGTGACTGCTGTCACTTTCTCTATGCTACTATGGGCCAAAGATGATACCTTCAGTCTTGGCTGAGTTTAGCTGGAGAAAGGTTTTTTTCATCCACACACTGATCTGTTGGATGCAGTGGCAGAGTGAGTCCACTGGTCCATATTCACCTGCTGCCAGTGAGACATAGATCTTGAGTGTCATCTGCATAGTTGTGGTAGGACACATAATTGCTGTGTATTAACTGATTAGCAGAAGCATGTAGAGATTGAATAAAGACCCCACAGGTCACCTGAGACACATTTTCTGATTTCAACGAAGTACTCCCTGTTTTCTAGATAGGACTTGAACCAGTTTAGTGTTGTACCAGAGATGCCCACCCAGTCCTCTAGTCTCTAAGAGGATCCCATGATCCACAGTGTCAAAGGAAGCACTCAGATCTAACAGGATCAAGACTGAGACTTTGCCTGCATCAGTGTTCAGGCAGATGTCAAACCCTGAGCATCAACACAGATTGAAACATTCATATATCCATAGGCAAGGTGGGTGAAGTGTCTTGTCTAAAAACACAAAGATAGTATACAGTGCTAGGGTCTGGAATTGTACCACCAACCTCTGGGCAACAAGACGAAGCAACTCACAAGTGGGTGCCCTTTTTTGACACACTTTTCCTAAAATATTCCATAGTACTGCATTAAACTTATCTAAAGATAAGCTAAAACAGAGACCTGATAGGGAGAGCTAATACAGAGAGCTAAAACCAACCGGAAATCCTTTCCATCTGCATGTGTAATGGTAATTGGCCACATTGTACGAGGATGAGTGTTCACAGCTTGTATTTTTCCTGAATGCGCTGCGTTGGTGGCGGGAGATACCCAGAACAACTGTAGTCCAATTAATACTCACATCTTCTCATTCACCTGTTAGGACCTGGTCCATCTGACACGGGGGAGGAATGGAATATTAAAACACAATGTTATGATGCATCGCAGGCTTTGTGTTCAAAGAATCCCTCATCAGCCCTTAATCAACTCCAGTGTCAACACTACGTCAGAGTCAGCACGTGTGGGTGTCAAACACGTTCAATTTGTTTATGGTATTTTTGTTAACACTCTTTTTTTTTTCCCCAATATAAAGTTACTTGCAGAGGTGGGTAGAGTAGCCAAAATGTACTCAAGTAAGTAACTTAATTCAAAATAATATTACTCAAGTAACAGCAGTGATCCAAGAAATTACTCAAGTAATTGAAAGTTGATGTAATTAGATTCAGGTATTTTCAAACAGACACAAAAATGAGCCAATGGGCCACAAGGGCCACCAATGGGCCCCCCAGGTCACATACAGTTATACTGAAAATATATGATTAGATAGATCATTTTAGACACCCGATGCCTATATATATATATATATATATATATATATATATATATATATATATATATATATATATATATATATATATATATATATATATATATATATATATATATATATATAGGCATCGGGTGTCTAAAATGATTAGAGAGATGTGTTTTATTTCCAGTAGCTAAATATGTGCTGCCTACCTTTGAGTTGGCCAGCTACGTGTTTACACGAAGGCGCCTCTTCCCTCGAGGTGTGCTCTGGGTGTGCTGAGGCAGCAGAGTTACATTTGAATGGGTGTGTTACAAACTAAAAGACTAAAAGTTTGTGAAGTTTATCTAAAGTTCGGGACAATGCATGAAGAGCCCCAGATGAAGAGCGTTTTGAGTAAAGAGGGACTGTTCAGAGCGCGTTCGAAATATGTCCGCACTTTACATCATTGGACCTGCAGGATAAAATTGTGGTGCTGGACGTGTATAATTCTGCAGACAGGACACACATCAGACCGGCAGAGGACAGCAGGTGAGTCCACTAGCTGTTTTTGGTTGTGGCTCGTCCTATTGTGATCTAAACTGTGACATGATGTGAGTGCAGCTAAAGCGGGTCACTGCTCCTGTTATCAGATTAACAGAGTAATGAGTATTGATGGGCCAGACGCAAGTTGGAGGGTCATCCAGTCAAAATGCAGTTAAGACAGCCCGTGGAGTTTGTGTAGTTCCTTTGAGGAAAAGTGCGTTCAGTCAGATCGCATTCTCAGTTACAGCCTCTCAGCAATGGAACACAGTCCCCAGCAGCATTAGAGAACTAACCTCATACAGCTCATACAAAAAACACATAAAGAACTGGCTAACCTCCCAGCAAACCTGTGATCATTAAGAGTTTTTACTATATACTGTATGTGTGAGCTTCTTCTGTCTGTCTTGTGTGTCCTGTCTTTCTTATTTGTGGTTGCTTGTTTTGTTTTGTAATGTATAATGTTCTTATTGCTTGAAATGTGTACTGTCTTAACTCCACTCTTTGTGCGCTTGTAATTTTAACTTGCACTGTATATCATTTTATAATTTTATCATTTTTACTATGTTTTAGGATGATCAATTACCATCGGTCCATCTAGCTAATTCTGGTGCATTTTCAGAAATGTTAATTAAGGTACATTGTCCCTGTTAAATAAACTACATAAATTAAATTAAATACAGGGTCAAAGGCATCACTTGTGTCATGTCAGGTCTACAAGCAGTGTATGGGTCACCTTGCCTTACACCCATCTGAGACAGCCGCACCCCCGGCCAAACTATGTGCAACTTATAGTCCGGAAAATCATTTTCTCCATCCATTTTCCATCTATTTTCTTGTGCTTATCTAGAGCTGGCTCATGGGGGCCTCAGTCTAAGCAGGGACACTCTGACTTCCCTCACCCCAGACACATCCTCCATCCCCTCCAGTGGGACCCCAAGGCTTTCTCCGGCCAGGTGAGAGACATAATCCCTCCAGCATGTCCTGGGTCTTCCACAGGGCCTCTTCCCAGTGGGACATGCCCAGAACAGACGTCCAGGAGGCATCCTGAACAAATGCCCGAGCCACCTCAGCTGACTCCTCTCAGTGTGGAGGAGCAATGGCTCTACTCCGAGGTCCTCCCGTGTGACAGAGCTCCAGCCACTCTGTGGGGGAAACTCATTTCAACCGCTTGCATCGACGATCTTGTCCTTTCAGTCATTACACAAAGCTAATGACCATAGGTGAGGGTAGGAGCGTAGCCTTTCGGCTCAGCTCCTTTTTTTTACCATAACAGTCCGATGCAGCGACCACATCAATGCCCCAGCACCTGCTGCAAGTCCTGGCTCGATAAAGCCATCAGGACAACATAATCTGCAAACCGTAGAGATGAGATCCTGTGGTACCCAAACCGGACCCTGGCTGCGCCTAGAAATTCTGTCCATAATCACAATGAACAGAATCAGTGACAGAGGGCAGCACTTGCGGAGTCCAACATGCACCGGGAACGGGTTTGACTTATGCAACACATGTGGACTGGTTGGGCAAACCTCGACGACCCAATGGAGAATATAGAACTGGTCCAGTGTTAATCATTTTCTTATTTACAAAATGCACAACCTAAAAAGTCATTTATTGTAAGATAACTCAATCAAGGAGAGGAAGTTTAAATCTGAGGAAGCTTACAACTAACATTATGAAAATACAAATGCCATGGGTTTTGGAATGAAGAAAAATAATTTTGAATGGTCAAAATGTCGCCTATAAATGTGTTATACTTTAATAGGGCAGAACAGTGCATTAGGTTTTACAAGAAACAAGGCCTATTATTGCCATTGTTCTTTCTAAGAAAAAACAACAACCTTAAAGTAGCCCGCCCAACCCCACACACCCCACCCCACTCATGCCCACACACCCTACCAACACACCTCACACCATCAGAGGTGCATGTCTGTGATGTCCCAGTGTCCACAAACATACAGGCGATTGATGCCACTTCCTGTCTCTCTCCTCTACTTCCTGTCCATAGTGTGGCTGCGTCCATATGCTTCCTTAAGGAGGGAGAAGGAAGGATGCCCTCACACCTCACCTCCTTCTGTCCTCACTTTGAGCTCCAGAAGGTCAGGGATCCGGATTGGGTGTGCTCCTTTACTGCATGTTCATAAAGTCAAGAGCAGGGATGTGCCTGTGTAAGTGAGATTAACATAATACGCAGAGTTTGGACACCTGCCAGGTCAGCCATTATAATCTGCATTCTTCAGGCTTTTTAAATTACTTTGGACATCTTGGTCTTGAGTTCTCTATTGTACAACATAATGTGTGTGTCTTGAAAATACCTTACATATATCTTACAGATAGATACATTTAATGTCATACTTTGGAACATTGGCAATAACATCTCCATGGAAACAACCAAGCGGACCCTCCACCAGAAAAAGTTCCATAGTGCACCTACAACACTAGTCTGATTTATTTGCTGTTAATCTGTCCATATTGTTTTGAAATTAATTTGAGTAACATTTCATTTAAACCTTGCCTTCTCTTATGCCTTTAACTCAACTTTTATTATATTTTTGCCTCATCTTTGCTGTTGCACCATTGTGTTCTCTGACAATAACATTAGAATTATGCTCTAAATATGGTCTAAATGGTCTAAGTACATTTTCTGCAGCTTTTAGCATCTATTAAACAGCGAATGTTTTGTTTCCACCCCAGAATATGTTTAACACAAAGTCTTTGAACATTTTGTGCTAAAACCAAACAAAAAACCTTCACTTATTTAGATTTATTCCAAGCAAATTACATGAGGGACCAACTTGCCTCTGTGCTTCCAACAACCCCATCTCATAAATCCAGCTCATCACACTATGAGTGTATGTGTATTCCTTCAGGGACCAGAAGAATTTTAATTAAAGACTTGGGTCTGTACTCTGTACTCTGTCTGGGTTTAACTATACCTCCTTTGTTTACCACCACAATGAAGCTTTGTATTGAAACATATTTATTTGGGTTTACCTGGAATATGGGTATACGGCTGCTGCTGTACATGCAATAACCACAGTCAAGCAGAGGGGGCAGTAACCACCCACTCAGGGCAGCTATATCTGACGCTTATGAGTCATGAAAAAAAAATGATAATCTTTGTGACTAAAGGGAAGAGGGGGAGGAGAGTGAGATGTTGGTGGGCTCTAGCAGAGTGAGAGAGAGAAAGAAGGAGAGAGAGGTGAGAGAAGAGGGATAGAAAAAGAAGGGATGAAGGAGAGAGTGAGAGAGCCTAGCTTTCTGTGTTTCCAAATAATGGAAGAAAAAATAGGTGTAAATCTATGTAACTTATTCCTATAGCTCTCACAAACCCTTTTGCACATTGCTAATATTTACATGCATGAACGATTTGGCCATAACTTTAGAAATACTTTTTCACATGGAAAAGTGGAGTAGTCAATTGGCCCTCCAGAAGTGTCAGATAGTGACTCACATGGCTCTTAAAAGTTTGAGATCTGTAAAATGTTTTGTAATAAGATAAAGACAGCAAAGATTTTAACCTCGAGTTTAAACCCCATCATAATCCTTCTTTATGGCTCCCATTCCAACGTAATGTCATTTAAATGGGCTTAAAGTAACAATACTCTCACTTGGCATGGGCAACATTCAGTCTCATGTGTTACTTTATTATAGGGTTATAGTTCAGTTAAAATTAGTTAAAATATGGTATAAAACTGTTTAAGGTGGCTGTCATCAGAAACAAAGTGACTTGCATATAATTTCCCACAGCACATGACTGCAGCCTCGTGTTCAACCTGAGGAAACAAAAGCTTCCTCATTTTTCTCATGATCACGGCACATTTTTGACATAGTTACCCTTGAGCTCGGAGCACCACATTTTCTCACATGAGGGAATGTCCCTGTTAGTGGGCTTTGACTTACACTGCTCCACATGCCAAGTGTGAAAGCGTAGTTTCACACACCTGAGTCCAAACAGGAAGGGGACGCCAAATTCTGATGTGTGAGCTACGAATTTAGTGTTATATACAGGCGTTATATACAGGTGTTATGTAGACGTAAAGACAGTGTATCGTTCATATAGCGGTAAAGGGCCACATTCTGATCTATAAGTTACCGGGGCACAATGGTGACATATTCATTGTTATATATAGGTGTTATATACAGGTGTTATAAACATATACATGCATTGTATGCCTCAGGTGTTGTATACATGTGTTATATACAGGTGTTATATACAGATGTCGTATATAGGTGTTATATACAGGTGTTATATACGGGTGTTGTATACCTGTGCTATATATGGGTGCTGTATACAGATGTTGTATATAGGCGTTATATACAGGTGTTATATATGGGTGTTGTATACAGGTGTCATATATAAACTTAGTGAGAATCAGATGTAATAATCATAAAAAAACAAAACTCTGTATTAGTATTTGATAAATCAGTATTTATATAAATTATGCAGATGATGAAATCCATGTTTCATTCTAAACAGTTCCAAAAGCAGAATACACACACTTCAGTCATCTGTAGAATGCAGTTTGTCCTGTTTGTCCCTGAACACACTGCCCTCTCATTCATAAAGTCAGTCACTGTTTTAAATGTGTTCAAGTGTTTCTGCTCACACATTGAATGAGACACACTGAGTCCCCTCCAGCTCTGCTCTGTGCAGGACAAACACTTTAGGTTTAACATAAGGACCTTTTATATGAAACACGATCTGTGAGAAATAATTAGACACTCCATAAATATTTTAACAAAGATTATGAACATGATAAGTACAAAACAAACATTATGAATGATGACTTAGAGCATTCCTCATGTTCTAAAGTTTAAAGTTGTTCCTTCAGTGAAACATTAGCTGGGGCTCAGACTCTTTTGAATTCATGATTTTGGTGGTTTTCAAATTTTAAAATGTGATGATGACAAACTGCCAGACAAGACACATTCATAAAGACTCATAGACATATAGACATAAAGACATATAGACATATAGACATAAACGCATATAGACATATAGACATAAAGACACATAGAAATAAACACATATAGACATAAAGACATAGACATAAACACATATAGACATAAAGACACATAGACATAAACATATATAGACATAAAGACATAGACATAAACACATACAGACATAAACATATATAGACATAAATACATATTTAGACATAAAGACATGTATACATATAGACATAAAGACATATAGACATATAGACATAAACGCATATAGACATATAGACATAAAGACACATAGAAATAAACACATATAGACATAAAGACATAGACATAAACACATATAGACATAAAGACACATAGACATAAACATATATAGACATAAAGACATAGACATAAACACATACAGACATAAACATATATAGATATAAATACATATTTAGACATAAAGACATGTATACATATAGACATAAAGACATATAGACATGAAAAACATATATAGACATAAAGATATATAGACATAGACATATAGCCATAAAGACTTAAAGATATATAGACATATAGACATATAGACACATAAAGACATATAGACGTATCGACATATAGACATAGAGTTAATTCATTTTTTTCAGAATGTCGAATGTGATGATGACAAACTGCCAGAGAGGAGACACATTACATAAATCATGAAATACTTTTAATAATGTTAATTTTAGCTGCCCCGGTCTGTATTAAATATCATTGGCCTATAATTGTTGCACTGTAATTCATTTTATTCACATTTAAGTGTTAATGTTCCAGTTTCCCCTGAGCAGAAAGAACTGGCCAATACAAAGACACTGTCTGTTTATCACAAGTTACAGATGTATTTATTAATATGTTTGACCGTGTTCATTTTGGTCTGAATCCGATCCACAGCTCTGGGAAGAAAAAGTATATTTCCAACCCATACCTTAGACCCTCATGAACCTGTGTTCCAGGCTACATAAGAGTCTACATGTCTATAATTACACATATAAACCACTTTTTTTTCTCTCAGTACTCATGTAACTGTCACTCTAAAATGAACCCTGCGCCCTGAACCTGCGGCGCTAGTTTTTAGGTCAGGGGTATTATGTGTTTACAGGCTAACTTTGTCATGTAAGAGCCAAAAACTTCTCATGAAGTCATTCAAAGAAAAACTCTTCTTTTCTGATGTTTTGAATAGTGAGGTGGACGGAGAGAGAGGGGAGGAGTAGACCTTGGTTCCACACTCTCACCCATTGACACACACTGCAGCTGGAGGAACAAAATAATACAACATGGCTGCTCCCAGGGGAACGCTCAGATAAACGAAGAATAGTACGACCTGCTATAATTACTTTAAAAACATGTTACACAAGAGGAAGGAAAATGTGAAAGAAGGAAATCCATATGGCCTTTGTGTTATATTTTTGATAAAAACTGAATGGAATAATGAGCAAAACCAACAAATACTGTACTTATACACAAACTACACTACTATGGGACTACTATCACCAACTACTACTACTACAATCACTACCACACTACTACAACTACTACTATATGGTATTTTTGACACTGGACACACACACACACACACACACACACACACACACACACACACACACACACACACACACACACATATATATATATATATATATATATATATATATATATATATATATACATTATATATATATACATACATTATATATATACACACATACATTTATATATATATATATATGTATATATATATATGTGTATATATATATATATATATATATATATATATATATATATATATATATATATATATATATATATATATATATATATATATATATATATATATATATATATATATATATATATATATATATATATATATATATATATATATATATATATATACAACATTTGGTTTGTTCACTCCTGGTTTGGTCCTGGTTTGAACCCTGTTTAGTCCTGATGTAGACTTGTTTGATCCTGTTCTAGTCCAGGTTAAGTCCCATGATATTGGTTTGCTTTGGTTCAAAGTAATTCCTCACTTACCTTATGCACTCTGAGGATCCTAATTATTCGCCATGATGAGTTTATAAGCACTTTTCACAGCTCTCAGAGACCAGAGTTTTGCTGTCATAGTGAAGTAACAACAACTGCATGGTCTTCATTATCGGACAATAAAACACTAAAATTGCATGCAGACAGGACACAACAGACATATGGTGACCTCAAAACTCCAGGCAGAACAATGGCATTGAGACCAGCAGGAAAGTTATATAGTGCAGCTTTAAGTTGTAACCCACATATTTGATCTATTTCTCAACATATTTCAGATTACACCAAAAGAGAAAGTAAAAAGTTAGTAGGTCCCAGCCTAAAATGACATCACCAAAGATTCAAAACCTCACAGCCTCAGAGTCTGATCAGGATTCAGGGCGGCTCTTTGGGCTGTGCTTCTGGTGAGTCATCACAACAGCACTGCAACAGAGAAAGAGGGAGGGAGAGATTAGAGAGAGGGAGAGGGAGGGAGAGAAACAAGGAGATGAGAGAGGGGGGAGAGAAGAAGGGAGAGAGAGAAAGAGGGAGGGAGGGAGAGAAGAGACGGAGGGGGGTAGTCATAAGAACAGCACTGCAACAGAAAAAGAGAGAAAGAGGGAGGGAGAGATTAGAGGGAGGGAGAGGAACAAGGAGATGAGAGAGAGGCTGGAGAGAATGAGGGAGAGAGAGAAAGAGGAAGGGACAGAGGAGAGAGAGGGAGGGAGGAAAAGGGACAAAGATTGAGAGAGAGAGGGGGAGAGAAGGAGGGAGAGACAGAGGGGGCTAGTCATCAGAATAGCACTGCAACAGAGAAAGAGAGAAAGAGGGAGGGAGAGGGAGGGAGAGGAACAAGGAGATGAGAGCGAGGCTGGAGAGAATGAGGGAGAGAGAGAAAGAGGAAGGGAGAGAGGAGAGAGGGAGGGAGGAAGAGGGACAAAGATTGAGAGAGAGGGGGGGAGAGACAGAGGGGGCTAGTCATCAGAACAGCACTGCAACAGAGAAAGAGAGAAGGAGGGAGGGAAAGGGAGAGATAGAAAGAGGGAGGAAGGGGGGAGAGGGAGGGAGGGAGAGAAGAGACGGGGGGGTAGTCATCAGAACAGCACTGCAACAGAGAAAGAGAGAAGGAGGGAGGGAAATAGAGATAGAGAAAGAGAAAGAGGGAGAGAGGAGAAAGAGAGAGAAGGAAGGAGAGACAAGGACAAGAAGATGGGGGAGGAGAGAGAGAAAGAGGGAGGGAGAGAAGAGACAGAGTGTGTAGTCATCAGAACAGCACTGCAACAGATAAAGAGAGAAGGAGGGAGAGAGGGAGAGAAGAGAGAGAGAGAGGGTAAGGGTGGTAGAGGGAGGCAGAGAAGAGGGAGGGAAAGAGAGAGATGGTGGGAGACAAAGAGTGAGGTAGAGAGATGAAGGCGAAAGAGAGGAGTAAAAGAGAGGGAGAGAAAGGAAAGAGGAAGATAGAGGGGGATGGAGGAAGTATGACGGTGAAAGAGAGAGAGAAAAGATGAGAGAGAAAGGCATGGACAGAAGAGAGAGAGAAACAGAAAGAGAAAGAACACACTGTTTGTTGTTGTCACATGCACTGATTTTGTTAAAGTAAAGCATTAGTTAAATTCCCCACAGTCTGTCAGCTCCCAGTGAGATGCAAATGATTTGAGAATGTGACAAGAACGAGACAGAATGACAGAGGGATAGAGGGAGCGAGGCAGAGACAGAGGGAGAGAGGGAGAAAGAGATCTCTTGGTACTGCAGTGTCCATCACAACGGCTTTGCTCTGTTGTTTATCCATCACCACAATATCCGGTTGGTTCATCTCCATTCTGTCATTCTGTACCTGAAGTCCTACAGGATTTTGGCTCATTCTCCTGTGTTTGACCTTGACCTTGGGGTCTCCAGTCCATACTCTGCACAGATGTTTGTGTACACTATGGCTCCATTTGGTTATGCCACTCCATGTATGCTTTCCCTACAGCATCTTACACTCTGCAGTTATGTGCTGGAGTGTCTCAGGGGCATCACAGCCTACAGCTTGGGTCTCTCATCAAAAAGTCAAATCTTGACTCAAATGTTTTGTCTAACTTTAGACCGATTTCTAAGTTGCCCTTTATGTCCAAAGTTTTAGAGAAGGTTGTGTATGATCATCTGCAGGCCTATCTCAGTTCTAATGAAATTGGTGAAAAATTCCAATCTGGTTTTAAACCACAGCACAGTACCGAAACTGCCCTCTTAAGAGTTTTTAATGACCTGCTTTTAACAGTGGACTCAGGACAGTCTGCTGTTCTTTTGCTTTTAGACTTATCGGCAGCCTTTGACACGGTGGACCACAGCATTCTTTTAGCCCACTTAGAGTCATGTGTGGGCATGAAGGGTACTGTTCTCAGATGGTTCCAATCATATCTGTCTAATAGGAGCTTTTCTGTTAACTTAGGATCGTATTCTTCTTCTGTGTCACCCTTAAATTATGGTGTACCCCAGGGTTCTACATTAGCGCCTGCTCTTTTTGCTTTATATATGCTTCCCTTGGGTGCTGTTTTTAAAAAACACAAAGTGTCTTTTCATTGTTTTGCAGATGACATTCAAATTTATCTGCCTATGACGGCGGCCGATAGTCAGACCACAATTAAAACACTGCAGGACTGTCTCAGTGATGTACAAAATTGGATGAGCAGTAACTTTTTAAACTTAAACCAAAGTAAAACTGAGATTGTGTTTTTTGGTCAAACCGAGCTACTCACTGGACATGACAGTGTGATTGGGCCACTGTCTTCCTTCTGTCGTCCTTCAGTGAGGAATCTAGGAGTGATTGTGGACTCCATGTTCAAGCTCAATAAACATATCAGCTCAGTTATAAGAACTAGCTTTTGTCAGCTCTGGCTAAACTTAAGCCTTATTTGCCTCTGGCTGATTTTGAAAAAGCTATACATGCTTTTGTCTCATTGCGCCTGGATTATTGTAACGCTTTGTATGTAGGTCTGGACCAGGGCTCTATACAACGTCTGCAGACGGTTCAGAATGCTGCACCTCGGCTTCTGACCAAAACTAAGAGACGGGAGCACATTACGCCTGTTCTGTGCACTTTACATTGGCTCCCTATTGCTTTTCGGGCGAAATTCAAAGTGTTATTGATTGTTTTTAAATGTCTCAACTTTATGGGCCCAGCCTATCTTAGGGAGCTGCTGCAGCCTTATACTCCTCCCAGAGCTCTGAGGTCTGCTGACCAGCTTCAGCTTGCTGTGCCTAAAGCTCGGCTCAAAACTAGGGGTGACAGGGCCTTTTCTGTGGCAGCGCCCAAACTGTGGAACAGTCTCCCTTTGTCTGTCCGATCATCTGAGTCTGTTACTCAATTTAAGTCTCGGCTCAAAACGTATTTTTTTCTCCCTGGCTTTTAATACTGTCTAGATAGAATGTCTTGTATTTTATGCTCTTTTGTATAATGTTATTATACCTCATTGTGTTTTATGTGTTTAGTTATTTTATGTGAAGCACTTTGGTCAGCTGAGGTTGTTTTTAAGTGTGCTATATAAATAAACTTGAATTGATTTGTCTGGTGTGGTAGATCTGGGCCTCTGTTGCTCTGATACTCAAGGCTTGTTCCAGGATGAAACCAGCTCTACCAAGTCATTGGTAGGATTTCTTGATATCAGCCACTTCAGCTATGTTCCGGTGGTAGACTCCATGCAGGGGCTTGTACCTCCAGCACCTCTTCCTCTGCACTCCACTGTCTGAGATATTCCCTGAGCATGTCATCTGTTGGGGCCTTGTCCTTGATGTACTTATGGATCTTGTTTGTTTCGTCCTGGACTGTGGCTCTCACACTTACTAGTCCTCGACCTACTTCCTTAAGGCACACGTGCAGTCTCAGGGTGCTGGATTTGGGATGGAATCCTCCATGTATGGTCAGGAGCGCTTGTAGACTTAATGTCTGAAGTCTGTATCTTCTCCAGTGCATGATTCCCACTGGGTATCTGATTACTGGCAGGATGTAGCTGTTTATTGCCTAGGTCTTGTTCGATTGAGTAGACTCCTCAGGACTTGTCTTACTTTTTGGAGGTATTTGGCTGTAGCTGCTTCCTTCAAGGTACTTGTAACAATCCTCAATGTCTGCTCTTGTTCCTTCTGAAGTTAGAGCCCTTCTGTGTGGACTACCTTCCCTCTCTTTGTAACCATTGGAGACGTACACTTCTCAAGCCCAAATGAGATTTGTTTACAGAAACTAAATCCACATGTTATAGGAGCACTATTTACGCATGGAAGAAGGTACACCTGCTTATCTCCATGGAGATTGAGCTTGAGCTTTGCCTGGATTGTTCCACATTATGACATTACATTTATCAAGAATCTATCAGCCCAAGTTACAGGTCAGATCTGTGGGGAGGTACATGTTTTGAAGGTATTTTTGGGCCATAACAAATACACCTTTATGTGAATAAATGCAAGCTTCAAATCAATTGTTATAAAACTCACTTAGGGGTGAACATGATAACCAACAGAAAGTTAGAAAATCTACAATGAAATAGAAACAGACAAGCAAATTAATCATCAGGAAACAAGCAAATGGAGAACTGTCCCAGAACATCCCTTGTCCTTAGACAGGGGATGTTCTGGGACATCCCCTGTCTAAGGGGACACAGTAATCAGAAAAAACATGAAAACTGTGGATCAAGGTAGAAAGCAATTACTCCCACTACACTGCGGAACATTCCAGACAAAGTTACACAGTGCAGCTTTAATGATCTGGAAATAAAATAGAGATATGAAATGGTTTTGTTTATCATTCAGACTAATCCCCACTCTTTACCTGTTCCTCTACAGAGGCCAACATCTCGTCATTATAGATCATACAAAAAGTCCGTATCAGGCCCTGTCCATATAATGATCAGTGACAAGCGTCTGTCCAGCTGTGGCCTGCACTAGCTGCATTACATTACAAAGAACAAAATGTGAAATCACAATCTATGCATTTTATGGTTAAATCATGAATACTCCCATAAGCCATATGTATTCTTTAATGATTTTAACTTATATGGTATATTTGGACACCTACAACACAACTGTAAAACCATCTCGAAGTTCCATCCTTTCACACCTAAATCAGTGAATACATCACAGAAATCCAGACACTTTTAGTCTGTTCAAAAATGGAACATCGCATGACCTTTAGGAGACAAATGCTTCTTTAGCTGTGTCCAGATTGCAAAGAGCAAAGTGATCTTTGGGGACTGTCTGTAGGCGAGCACATTCTGGCTAGCTCCACTGGTTTGTAATTACATGCTAGCAGCTCTGGATGGGAGAAGAGAGGGAAGGAAGAAGAGAGAGAGGAGATAGAAGAGTACAGAGTGCCTCAACCAGATGCAATTTGCCAGACAAGTCAAGCCAAAAGCCAGTCCTCCAACATACATTAGTACATGATTGTTTCATTAATGTTTCATTCACTTAAAGAGATCCGGGCGGCAGTCGAAGGCGGGGACCTCGACGACCGGATCTCCGGACATGGAGACTAGCTCTGGGGACGTGGAACGTCACCTCGCTGGGGGGGAGGAGCCTGAGCTTGTGCGGGAGGTTGAGCGTTACCGGCTAGATATAGTCGGCTTCACCTCCACGCACAGCTCGGGCTCTGGAACCCAACTTCTTGAGAGGGGTTGGACTCTCCATTTCTCTGGCGTTGCCCGCGGGGAGCGGCGGCGAGCTGGTGTGGGCTTGCTCATTGCCCCACAGCTCAGCCGCTGTGTGTTGGGGTTCACTCCGGTGAACGAGAGGGTCGCGTCCCTGCGCCTTCGGGTCGGGGACAGGTCTCTCACTGTTGTGTCGGCCTACGGACCAAACAGCAGTGCAGAGTACCCGGCCTTCTTGGAGTCTCTGGGAGGGGTACTAGACAGTGCACCAACCGGGGACTCCGTTGTTCTCCTGGGGGACTTCAACGCCCATGTGGGTAACGACAGTGACACTTGGAGGGGCGTGATTGGGAGGAATGGCCTCCCCGATCTGAACCCGAGCGGTGTTTTGTTATTGGACTTCTGTGCTAGTCACAGTTTGTCCATAACAAACACCATGTTCGAGCACAAGGGTGTCCATCGGTGCACGTGGCACCAGGACACTCTAGGTCGGAGGTCGATGATCGACTTTGTTGTCGTGTCATCTGACCTCCGACCGCTTGTCTTGGACACTCGGGTGAAGAGAGGGGCTGAGCTGTCAACTGATCACCACCTGGTGGTGAGTTGGATCCGCTGGCGGAGGAGGAAGCCGGACAGACCTGGCAGGCCCAAGCGCATTGTGAGGGTCTGCTGGGAACGTCTGGCGGAGCCCTCTGTCAGGGGGGTCTTCAACTCCCACCTCCAGGAGAGCTTCTCCCTGATCCCGGGGGAGGTTGGAGACATGGACTCCGAGTGGGCCATGTTCTCCACCTCTATTGTCGATGCGGCTGCTCGTAGCTGTGGTCGTAAGGTCTGTGGTGCTTGTCGCGGCGGCAATCCCCGAACCCGGTGGTGGACACCGTAAGTAAGGGATGCCGTCAAGCTGAAGAAGGAGTCCTATCGAGCCTTGTTGGCTCGTGGGACTCCTGAAGCAGCTGATGAGTACCGGCGGGCCAAGCGTGCCACGGCTCGGGCAGTCACAGAGGCAAAAACTTGGGGTTGGGAGGAGTTCGGGGAGGCCATGGAGGAGGACTATCGGACGGCCTCAAAGAGATTCTGGCAAACCGTCCGACGCCTCAGGAGGGGGAAGCAGTGCTTCACCAACACTGTTTACAGTGCGGGTAGAGAGCTGCTGACCTCGACTGGGGATGTTGTCGGGCGGTGGAAGGAATACTTTGAGGATCTCCTCAATCCCACTGTCACGTCTTCTGAGGAGGAAGCAGAAACTGGGGACCCAGAGGCGGACTCGTCCATCACCCTGGCTGAAGTCACTGAGGTGGTTGGCAAGCTCCTCGGTGGCAAGGCTCCGGGGGTGGACGAGATCCGTCCTGAGTACCTCAAGTCTCTGGATGTTGTGGGGCTGTCTTGGCTGACACGTCTCTGCAACATCGTGTGGCGGTCGGGGACAGTACCTGTGGAATGGCAGACCGGGGTGGTGGTCCCTCTGTATAAGAAGGGGGACCGGAGGGTGTGTTCCAATTACAGGGGAATCACACTCCTCAGCCTTCCCGGTAAGGTCTATTCCAGGGTGCTGGAGAGGAGAATCCGACCGATAGTCGAACCTCGGATTCAGGAGGAGCAGTGTGGTTTTCGTCCTGGTCGTGGAACACTGGACCAGCTCTATACTCTTCATCGGGTCCTCGAGGGCTCATGGGAGTATGCCCAACCAGTCCACATGTGTTTTGTGGATCTGGAGAAGGCATTCGACCGTGTCCCTCGTGGTGTCCTTTGGGGGGTGCTCTGGGAGTATGGGGTCCGGGGCTCTTTGCTAAGGGCTGTCCGGTCCCTGTATGACCAGAGCAGGAGCTGTGTTCGCATTGCCGGCAGTAAGTCAGACCTGTTCCCAGTGCATGCTGGACTCCGCCAGGGCTGCCCTTTGTCACCGGTTCTGTTCATTATATTTATGGACAGAATTTCTAGGCGCAGCCAGGGGCCGGAGGGGGCCTGGTTTGGGAACCACAGGATTTCATCTCTGCTGTTTGCAGATGATGTTGTCCTGATGGCTTCTTCGAGCCAGGACCTGCAGCAGGCACTGGGGCGGTTTGCAGCCGAGTGTGAAGCGGCTGGGATGAGAATCAGCTCCTCCAAATCCGAGGCCATGGTTCTCGACCGGAAAAAGGTGGTTTGCTCTCTCCGGGTGGGTGGTGAGTCTCTGCCCCAAGTGGAGGAGTTCAAGTATCTAGGGGTCTTGTTCACGAGTGAGGGAAGGATGGAGCGGGAGATTGACAGGCGGATCGGTGCAGCGTCTGCAGTGATGCGGTCGCTGTATCGGTCCGTTATGGTAAAGAAGGAGCTGAGCCGGAAGGCGAAGTTCTCGATTTACCGGTCAATCTACGTTCCTACCCTCACCTATGGTCATGAGCTCTGGGTAATGACCGAAAGGACAAGATCGCGGATACAAGCGGCTGAAATGGGCTTCCTCCGCAGAGTGGCCGGGCGCACCCTTAGGGATAGGGTGAGGAGCTCGGTCACACGGGAGGAGCTCGGAGTAGAGCCGCTGCTCCTACATGTTGAGAGGAACCAGCTGAGGTGGCTCGGGCATCTGCTCAGGATGCCTCCTGGACGCCTCCCTAGGGAGGTGTTCTGGGCATGTCCCACCGGGAGGAGGCCCCGGGGAAGACCCAGGACACGCTGGAGGGACTATGTCTCTCGGCTGGCCTGGGAACGCCTTGGGGTCCCACCGGAGGAGCTGGAGGACGTGTCCGGGGTGAGGGAAGTCTGGGAGTCCCTGCTTAGACTGCTGCCCCCGCGACCCGGCCCTGGATAAGCGGAAGAAAATGGATGGATGGATGGATGTTTCATTAATGTAGGTACAAGATTAAGCACAGTATGTAAAATGCAGCTAGCTTATGAGCTAGCAGAAAGAGAGCACCACGTTAAAAGGCCTGTACTAGAGTTTTGTCCATGTATTTGAGCAAATATGTCTTGTCTTTGTACAGATGTATTGTATAACTAGCTCTTGAGGTTAAAATAGGCCAGATGTGTACTGTCTGCAGCTAATTAGAAAGCATTTTATTGTCAGATAATCAGGAAGTGCATCTTAGTATGCCAGTTGTTGTTAACTTTATCTTAGTTTTACTCTGCTTTGGTCTCTGGGAGTTGCGAAAAGTACGTATGGAGCTAGCATAAATTCAGCTTGAAAGAGCTAACTCTGCTCCAATCTACTCACCTATTCTCCTATTACTCCTCACCGCACCTCCTCTTCATTCAACTAGTGCCCAGTCTGTCCTATTTAAACCACCATCACAGGTCCATTGCAGCAGTTCGTCCTGCGCCCCAGCACCTCCCCAGCATCTCCCCAGCACCCCCTCAGCTCCGCATTATCTCATCATCCCTTCACTCCCTCAGCCTCTCCTTGACAGGGTCCAGGGAGAAGAATTCTCCAAACTAACTGGCACGCCCTTCATTGCAATGTATTCTGTCGAGGCCTGAGTGGTGTAGTCCTGGTTTAAACCTGGTTTAATCCTGGTGTAGTCCTGGTTTAGACCTGGTTTAGACTTGGTTTAAACCTGGTTTAGACCTGGTTTAGTCCTTGTTTAGTTCTAGTTTTGACCTGGTTTATACCTGGTTTAGACTTGTTTCTTCTGCTGGGGTCTGAGTGCCAAAGAGAACTTTTTCAATAAATCCTTCTGATACTTTTCTTTCATATCCGTCTGAGTCTTTCCAGGTTGAAATAAATTTATTTTGGTGAAAAATTAGGATGCTCTGAATCCATAAGGTAAGTGAGGAATAACTTTGGACCACTGCAAACTTTAAAATGAACTAGTTCTGCTTTTCACATTTTTAAGACTGTAAAATAATATACAGCGCCTTTAAGTGTAGACGATAATTACAGTATTGCTTTTGTTCGATGTTTTTAACTACTAAAGAGCTATATTAATCTTCCAATAGTGACTCACCTCCGCACGTCTTGTTTTAGTTCTGTTCATTCGCTCATGTGCAGTTTATGTGCTGTGTTTTCTAATTGGAGACATTACAGTTTCTTTGACATTTGTTGAATTGATCTGTGTTCATTCAATGCTACAAACCCAAAATGAGAATGTTCCAAGAATATGGATTTATTTTAGAAATTTGACAAATATTGAAAAAATATACATTTAAAGGGACACATGTTCTTCATACACATTTTTTCCTCAATAAAAACATTACAATTGTATTTGTCGCCTTTACAAAGTTGTCTTGGTCTGAGCCTCAGAAATCCCGACATAAAATTTTTCCTGAATAGTTACATCACAGGTAAGTTTACAGAATCATTTCTGTCACTAGTTGTCTTTTTTCAAAGCCAACAGATGCTAAATAAAAATGTTTAGATAAAGTTTTTAAATAATCTTTAAATAAAGTGTTCAAAGTGTTTTTGAATGTTGTCTTGGATTCGCCTACGGATTGTCAGTTTTGACATACATTTTGATAACATTTCCTCTTTAGAACTAAGTCATGGAGTGGGCCTATTTTAATGTAGGTAGGTCGAACAGTCTATAGTAGGTCTAGGCACGTTTATTTGTATAGCAAAATTTGTACACACAGTAATTCAAACTGTTTTACAGAATAAGAAAAACATTAAAGTCACAATACAACAAATCAAAAAATAAATAATCACAAATGATCATCATAAAATCCATATTAAAAGAGAAGAGTGCAGAATAAAAAACATCCAGTCATATGCACAGCTAAACAGAGCCTTTAAATATTTAAATATTGTCAAAGTAGAAGTCTATCTCACATCTTCAGGAAGACTGTTCCAGGTTTTAGCTGCATAAAACTCAAACGCTGAACGCAGTCCTCTAGTCTCTGTAAGAGGATCCCATGAATGACAGTAGATCTATAATCTATAGTGGATCTATAATCTATTGTAGGACTATAGTAGATCTATAGCCTATAGTAGGTCTACAGTAGGTCGGTAGTTTCTAGTAGGTCTATATATAGTGTGGCTATAGTAGGTCTATAGTCTATGATAGGTCTATAGTAAATCTATAATCTATAGTAGATCCATAGTAGGTCTATAATCCATAGTAGGCCTATAGTCTATAGTAGTTCTATAATCTATAGCAGGTTTATAGTAGATCTATAATCTACAATAGGTCTATAGTCTATAGTAGGTCTATATTAGGTCTATAGTCTATGGTGGGCCTATAGTAAATCTATGATCAATAGTAGGTCTATAGTAGGCCTATAGTCGTCACTGAGCGGCAGGAGATGACTAACACATCTGGACTGAACTGGCTTTAAACTAAATTAATTTATTTATTAGAACACTACAGCACTTTAAAATTACTGGAAGCACTTTAGCCACATACGCACTTTATAAATAGGCACTTTAGACCGTATGGAGTATGAATTTTTTTGTTATCTGTGGAGTTGTTTGATTGTTGTTTGTGTTGTCCTGTCTCTTGTCCCATTTTAGATGTTGAGGGACTGCGAATGAAAATTAGCTGTGCAGCTAACTTCGGCACATTTACACATGTATTTTTTACTGGTGTTTATTAATGTGCATTGTCCCTTTTAAATAAATAAATAAATACAATAAATAAATAGTAGGTCTATAGTCTATAGCCTATAGTAGGTCCATAGTCTATAGCAGGTTTATAGTAGGTCTATAATCTATGGTAGGCCTATCGTCTGTAATAGGTCTATAGTAGGTCTATCATCTATAGTAGGTCTATGGTCTATAGTAGGTTTATAGCAGGTCCATAATCTATAGTATGTCTATAATCTATAGCATGTCTATAATCCATAGTACACATAGTCACATATGGATCTGTTAGAGTTATACTGGTTATTAATAGTATTAATAGTTTGTCAATCATGAGCCTATATTTTTTCCTTGTACCATATTTCCAAAGGTTATCTTTGTGGGTGAAGAGAATCCTTTCATGCTTCCCTGACGTGCTAGCTCATGTGTGCTAATGTGTGAGTGCATGTGTGGAGCAGAGGTGTTAGCATGGTGACTCCTTACAGCATATCTACAGGGACATCTGTGTTTGCTAACATGTAGTGGACAGTGTGTTAGCTTGAACTTTAGCATCTTACACAAACAGGTGTAAACATGTTTTTAGGGCCACTCTGGTCAACTGAACTAGAGTCATCAGAAGAAAGACTATATACAGACTGTACTTTAAAGGTATACTATGTCTCTTTTCTGCTGCAGGGTATGTTGCCTGCTAAGTGTCCATGGAGATGTTTTTGCCTTGGCCTGGAATGTTCCACAGTATCATTAATAATCTATCTCCAAGGAGACAAACACCATCTGGCCAAGTTACAGTTTAGGGTTGTGGGGAGGTGGTATTTACAGACAGCATATATTTCACAAGAACACTTTAAATTTAATAAATACATTTTTGTGCCAAACTGTTCCAGGCAAACCAATGGCATTTCCATGGCGATAAGCAGGTAGTGGACTCCCCACCAGGAAAGTTACATAGTGAACCTTTAGCGGCAGTTAGCATAAACCAGCTAAATAGAATAATGGCAATTTGGCTCATAGTACTTGAATGATTTCTGTCCTATGAAACTATGAAATGGCGGTTGGATATCATTTACTCTATGCTTACCATACCGTTTCTGTGTCCTTGGGCATCACACTTTACCATTCTGTCTATATTATGTCTAATATCTCAGCCTGTTGCCATTCGTACCAGTCACCTCTTAAACCCCGATCACCATCTTCTCTTCACCAACATCAGCATCCAGGGGAGCGGGATTCATAAAGAAATAACCCTATTCCTGATTACAGAGCTAAAAACCACAACCTCTCAGCTGTGCCCAGGACACTTGCTCCAGCTTCGTCCTGCTTCGCATTTCATAGGGATGGGTCTTTAACCTGCATCATCAGAGGTCAAAATATACACCTTTAATAGAAGAAGTGTCTCTGGGTCTGGTACTGATGGGAAATACACTTCTCCTTTGCTAAACTTCCATTATATATATATATATATATATATATATATATATATATATATATATATATATATATCAATACTCCAACTCTTTGTAACATTCTTGGACAGTTCTGTACAAACATACTTTGCCTGTCAAAGGTCTCGTGACAGTTTTTCATGTTTTTCAAATAATTGCAAATTTGGTTAAATAGTGGCCTGTCTGTGGTAAATATATATCATAGTTTTAAATCAGTCTGGCGGCAGTTTATGACAAAAGGCTGATAAAAGGTGGAACATTCCAGAGTAGAGCTGTGTTCTAAAAACGGTTCTGTCTATGTCATAAATACACAAAATACAGTGCCTGGCCAAAAAAAAAAAAACATCGCCACCTGGACTTAGTTAAGGTTGGGGTTGCTGCAGGTCTAGGTTCAAAAAAAGTGTGTGACCTTTAACATACATTAAAAAAAATAAATAAATACACATATACATGAAAAATATGACGGAGCATGAGGACAATGAGGAGTGTATAATCTAAAATGCAGGGTCACTTTATGTGGAAGAAAGGTATTTTCTGTTCAAACTCTTGTCATACATTTTCATTTGTCAAATAAAGCCTATTATGTAAGTTAGAAGCGTTTTGTCTTTTGTTTTGAGTTTGGTTGCTAGGTAATAGTTTTGGAATTACCGCTATTTATGTTCCGTCTGCTGCACATTTTAATAATATGTGTTTTCACTTTGTTTCATAGGCACTTTAAAACCTCCCGAGACCAGAGCTCTTGCATGACATGCTTTATTAATTTCTCTTTGTTATTTGGGCTGGCTGGGACCTGATGAGTCTAAATACAAAGAATGATCTTTTTATATTATGTAGTTTCTGAGAAAAAAAAAAAAAAAAGTAAATCAAATGTCCTCATATGTGGACATTTTACTAATTTTGATAAAACATTTGAATAATGATTTGCAAAAACTATTTATTAAGACCCTGAACACAGCATCGTTGTGAATGTAAAAACAAAATGAGAAACAACAATTGTGCCTCTTGGAACAATGTGTCTCATGTGAAGAGCTGCTGACAGGAGCAGGAAGAAAAACCAAAAAAATTAAAATAAAATATTCTAAACAGTTAAAAATGAATATATATAATATATTTACATTGTTGCTGTTCTTGTATGCTGTTATTCTTCATTTAATAATTTGCACTGTGGCCTAGACAAGCCAAAAACGTGTTGTCCATATGAGGACTCAGGTCTCAGGAGGTTAAAGGTGCACAATGTAACTTTCCGAATGTCTCTATGTAGATGTTATTGCTTAAACCTAGCTCCATGGAGAAAAGCCCTCTCGCAATAAGCATGTTATTTAGTTTATTAAAAGAGTTTAATTCAACGCTGAACATTTCAGGCAAAGCAATAACATCTCCATGGAAACAAGCAGGTGACAAACCCTCCATCAGCAAGGTTACACAGTGCATCTTTATTGTCCAGAGTTTTGTATCCAGGATTGCCTGAACTTGCCTTCTGCCCTTTCCTGGATAAACACATGTTTTAACCCCTTCTCCATTCTTCACCTAATAATACACACCTTCTTCTTCTTCGTCATTACATTCTACTCTTCCCATTGTTGTCATGGTTTCGTCTGAATACTCACACACTTTAGCTCCTGCCATAGAGACTGCAGTAGTAGCTTTGCTGTGATGACCTTAAGAATCCACCGCGCCAACACATCCGTCTGCCTGTGTCTCCATGGATACGGAAACAGGAAGTCATGGCCAAAAGTGTCCAGTGACGTGTGAGGTAGTGGGGTGTTGCTAACCTGACAGACAGTATGCCTTTGAATCTCATATGTGATTATGATGATACAGAGAAAGGAGCAGGCGGTTTCTTCAGCACAGAGGAGAATCGTTTGGTATTCACATTGCAATAATATAATATACGTAAAAAATATTTGAATTTAAGCCAATGACCTGAGAAATTTTAATCACATTATGATACATGCTGTTCACTAGTTTTTATTCTGATATCAAGCCAAAGTGTAATTTGTCTGATTTCATATAGAAAGAAAAGTTAAAATAAAACACTAATGGAGCATGTGTCTTGTATTTATTAAAGATCAGTGAACAAAGTGCATTTGGTTTAGTGAATGTGACTAAAGAGAATAAAACATAAAGTGTTGGTCATATTTATACGAGCTCAACATTGACTTACAAAGGCATATACAAAGTTTAACTGCTCTGAAGCTCAGAGCAGAACTAACCACTGTCTGTGCGGGATTCATATGAAACACAGACATTTTACCCAAACTGTGAATATGTCAAATATATTTCATGAAAAAGCAACAAAACTGTAGCTCTCTCACAAAATAATTAAGTAAAATTAACCAAAACCTGGCAAAATATCAATACAGCTGTTGACGATATTGATACGGAGTCAAATTTTGTATCATGATATTTTGATATCTTTGCACAGCCATACTACCTAATGTGCCATGACATACTCATTAGCTGACAGAAATGCTAATGCCGGAAGTAGTTCTATTTGTTTTACCAAGTACCATTATGTACATGACCTCAGCTACGAGCGGGATCACCGTTTATGGCCTTAAACACTCTTATATCTTTTTATTTTTGTGTCCGAGTAAACACCTGATGTTCATTCCTCCCTCTGACTGGCTCAATAAGAATGAATAGGCTCCCTATGTAAATATCAAAGAACACCTCAAAGCAGAGAACACCATCAGAGCAGAGCAGTGGACACTGTTTGGGTTACATAATGTGATTAACCTGCAGGCCAAAGGCAAAAGGCAGACAGCAGAAAAAAGGCACCAATCAAATCCAAACAGACAATGAGGTGTTCAGAGCTGCAGAACTAAACACATATTGAAAATACTGGATATACTTACTTCAAACAATACTTTATTCAAACAAAAAGATGAAAACATCATAATCTATGTCAGTAACTGGAGAGACGAAATTATGCAAAATCCACTTTGAAGCCTTTTCCCAGGTTATAACATTGTTCTCTTCTTGAAGAGGTTTTAGATTTCATCCATGTATGTTTGAGTAATCTAGCGATCTCTCCTGTGCACATTTGAATAACGGCTGGTACTGTTAACTTTACCGGTTAGCAGTACGAACCTGTACAAGACACCGCCCACAAGCCTCCATCACCCATAGTCCCACATGACAATTCTCCATAAATATACAAAAACATGAAAACTGTACACAGCAACTTGACAAACCTGATGTGATGTGCAATAGTTTCATAAGCAGGATGTCGCTGATTGTGTTGTGACAGCGCTCAAAAGGGGGACTGACTTAGCACAGAGAGCAAAGGGAGGGGAGACTCAGAGCATCAAAAATGAAACAGAAACTTCTAAAATATATGGGTGAATATAGCATTTTTCAAACAATAAAAGGTAACATGGTGATCTAAATATGGTATGTGTTAGCATACTGCATAGAATAAAATAACCCCTCTTTAGTAACCCACAGCTTATCGATCTTTTCACAGATCTGAGCTGTAATATGACTTTGTGACTGCAGGTGGCGGTTTACATAGCTTTAAGTTTAGAACAGATCTATGTTTTGTTTTATATTTTGTTGCCGTAACGACTGATGGGGGACCAAAGATTCAGAACTCGGGTGAAAAGTTTAACAATGTTTATTTATAGATAAAGGTATGCAAATGAAGGTTGACGGAGCAGACAGTTGTGCAGTAGTCTTCGAGTGGGTCGTAGGCAGCAGGGTCAGAGACAAGGGGGTCTGTACCAGACGAGGTCAACTGAGACGGAGGGTGAGAGATTCGTACCAGTCATGGAGAGCTGGGTTGGAGACGGAGGAGTGGTGCAGGTTCAGGGAGCGGAATCTGGCAGAGAACAAAGATATCCAACTGAGTGAAAAAAGGCATACATGCAAAAACGAGACAGAGCCAGGCAGAGCAGTACCACTGAGCACAGAGGATACGCAGATGATCCAGCGCTGAGTGTCAGGCCCTTGGTCCCTTTGTCTTCCTCAGGTGCAGCTTGATTATGGATTAATTGCAAGTGTGCATGCGAGGAGCCCAAATCTCCGCCCAGCTCCAAGCGCTGATAAAATTTTTTTTTAAAAACAGCACAAAACACAGGGCAGACTGTTTTGTATGTATTTATCTTTTCATAATCAAATTAAACCATCAAATCAACCTTCAATATGACCTAAAGAAAACAGAAACAAAGGGTTAATAGAATCACAAACATACCTGGAGTTGTGTTTTGTTTCAATCACACATGTTTAACATACAAACCCTGCATATTTAGGCTAAGTTCTTCTCTCAAACAAAAAACACCCTGTTCCATCTTGTGATGTCATGTGGTAATACAATAAGTGCTCCCCTGTGTTTTTAAACTCCATACACCTTCACTAGACTCATTCATTTCAGCCCTGGAACCGCCAATCTCTACTGAACTAAAAGGAAAAGGAGCTGTGAACTTGAAAACTACCACTTCATGACATCACAAGGTGGGCAGAGCATTTTGAGCTTTGGAGATGTAGACAGATTAATAATAAAGGGTTGTTCAAACATGTGTGAATAAAACAAAACACAAATCCAGGTATATTTTTGAGGAGCTTAGCTTAAGCATGATGACATAAGTGCATTTTGTGTAAAGTACTTTAATGAGCATGTGGACACTACTACAGGAACAACCTGGTCTTTCTATTTGAAATGAGAAACTCCATTGGGGTTTCTAGTGAAAGATTCTAAAATGTCAAAGCATGAATCACTTAAAAGTTAACATACCAGATCCAAAAGAAAAATGTCACACTGACGAACGTGAGAACGGAAACAGACGATACCGAAAGAAGCTGGGAATTTCAGTAATGAAGTTCTACGAACCTCTGACATGATGGAGCCTCTGACATGATGGAGTCTCTATGACATTTATTAGTATTTATTATTTATTTCGAGCACATGTATCAAGTGCACTTAATGCACCTTTTACATTTTTTTTAATTTAAGATCAAAATGGAGCATATATACACACCCCCCCACACACCCCCACACACCCCCACACACACCCCCATATATATATATATATATATATATATATATATATATATATATATATATATATATATATATATATATATATATATATATATATATATATATATAGCGCATCACCGCAATCACCGTCACCTGCTGCCGAGTATTTGAGGGCTCGGCAGAATACACTCGAAGCCAGATCGTCCGCGTGTAAACGTGAATGCTCCAGGTTAAGTCTTTGTATTTTGTTACCTGCTTGCTTGCTTCTGACCGGATTTTTGCCACTCCTCAAATGCCTGTTCTCCCGCTCGTTCCTGCTCCTGCCTCTGTGCGCCAGCTCCGGTAAAGTTCACCCTTTGTCTTCACCTCCTGTCCCGTCTGGGTTCCCGGCTCGTCTCCCGTCCTCCGCCTTGGCTCCCACCTGTTGGATTATTCCTGCTCGGTCTCTCCTGGTCCTGTTCCTGGTCCCGTCTTGTCCCGGTTCTGGCTATCTCCACTCCCGCTCCGGTTCTGGTCTGTCCTACCTTGTCCCGTCCTGCGCCCGCCCGCTCTGCCTCCTGCACCTTGCCCCCAGTTGTGACGATTACTATTGACTTTGAATCCCGCACCTTGTAAATAAAACACTGTAAATCTGTCCCGAGATCTGCATCCTTTGGTCCGCACCTACACCCACCGTTACGCCACAAACACACATACCCCCCCCCCCCCCCCCCCACACACACACACACACACACACATATATATATATATATATATATATATATATATATATATATATATATATATATATATATATATCCAGTTCATGACAATAAATGCAGCAAAAGATCACTAACAATAATTTAGATGCACAGTGTTACTATAAGTAACTTTTGTACGTCACATGGTAAAAACTTGTTATAGGCTTTGAATAATATAATTACAGTAAAATATTTTACAAAGTTAGGAAATTTTAATAATTTGGACTGGATGAAAAGATTGTGAGTATGATCTAGAAAACCAACCGTGTGAATGATCCACACTGCTCATTTTGCAATAAGAATAATGGCTTAGTTGAGCACTAGTAATTGTTTCCCCATATTTCAACACAATACATGAAATAAGGGAGAACCAGTGAGTAGTATAATGTGTGGAGTGCATCTTGATCAAGATATTGTTTTGCTTTATTTATAATTGGGAGGCCTTCTTGGCTATTTTAGTTTTTATATGTGGGCTTTCCATGATAGTTTCTTATCCATAATTACGTCTCAGAATTCATTCTCATAGATATTTTCAATTCACCCTTAATATTTATTTGTAATTCGGGGTTGGTTTTATGGTCACCGAAGGTCATTACTTTGGGTTTGCTTAGATTTAATAACTGTTTATTTCTATCCATTTACAGTGTCTATAAGCTTATTATAGTCTAAACTACTATAAAAAATGTTAGTGCCAAAGAGAAATAGTTTTAATGAAGGTGAAACATTAAATATATCATGTATATATTCAGATAAGTATTCTCCCATTTTAACATACTGGACTCCTCCTCTTAAGTAGTCTCTTAGCCAGTCCCCAGCTACTCCTCTGATACCATATCTTTCAAGTCTATTTAGCAGGATTAAATGATTAATTGTGTCGAATGCTTTTTTTAAATTTTTTTTTAGATCAATAAAGATACCAACAGCATGCTTCTTTTGGTCCAGTGCATTGGTGATTTCTTCTGTTGCTTAAGTGATTGCCATCGAAGAGGCTCTTTTTGCTCTGAAACCGTATTGGCTGTCATTTATTATTTGATGTTTGTTAACAAACTTTTCTAGCCAAGATATGAATATTTTTTCTAAAATTTTTGAGAACTAAGGCAGTGAAATTTGTGAATTTGATGGAGATGGAGACATCTGACGTGATGGAGCCTTTGGGACATGATGGAGTCTCTGTGACATGATGGTGACATCTGAGATGGAACTTTTTCTGATGGGGATCTGCTACTTGGTTGTCTCCATGGAGATGTATTTCTTTATTTGGAATGTTCCACAGTATGTAATTAAATGCAAAAAAATACAATAATACTTTGAAAAACACGAATGCTTATTGTGAGTGGGATTGCCTCTCCACAGATCTGCCTGTAATTTGGCCTTGTGGCGTCCTCTATGTCATCTCCATGGAAATCATTTGCTTAAATGTAGACCTCAACCCATATGTTTTTTTGTTTTTTTTCAGTATCCAGAGAATATAGAGAAAACAACCGCTAAGGTCTGATGATATTTTTGTGCTGATTTCTAGGGACTATTTTTTTTATTATTTCCCCAAAGATGTCATTAAAACTTTAGGTAGCTGGTCGGCCAAAACAAAATATCAGCTGATAGTGTAAATATCGGCCAGATATATCGACCAACCGTTTTGCCGATCTAACTCTGCTTTAATGCCACACATTGAAACATTCACGGTAGACAGGCTAGTGGGGAATTTTCTCTTTCTATACTTTTTTTTTTTTTTTTTTTTTTTTTTTTTACATTTTTCCAGGAGAAGAAAAAGGTCAAATTTATAGGATGGCTTAAATGAGAGGGAAATAAACCAGGGTATCTTTTTCTGCAGTAAAACTTAAAGGTTTTATAATCTTTTACTTTGGCTCCATCGTTACCGCAGGGTTTGAAGAAAACACTATAATAACACAGTCTAATTCTGATTTGCTGGAGTGAATCACTGAATTGGCTCCACACAGAAATGACCTAAAATAGTGGGTTTAATTTCCCTCAGTTATAATAAAACCTAATGCGTGTGACATTTGAACTGCTCAGCTCCTTGTCACAGAGCCCTCTCTCCACCATTTAACTTTATGACTCATAGTTCACCTGACGACACCTCCACGTCAGTTATTTCCTGCTTTATTTTCCCAGCTGCCAATCACAGCCCTCCCCTTTAAGGTTAAAGTTTAGGTATGTGTATTTGTACTCTCATGTAAATTGGGTTTAGAGTGATTAAGAAGCATCAAACATACATTAGAACATGCTACTCTACCTTAGGGTTAGGTTTAGGGTTAAACCCTACCTTGGGGTTAGATGTCTGTGTAATTCCTCAGTCGTCCAGGTCTGATCTATCATAAAGTTAACAGATTTAACTTTGGCTTTTACTTGGTGTTAGGGTTAAACTCTACTTTAGAGTTAGGGTTAAAGCCCACCTTTACTTGTGTCCAAACTTCATCAAAGCCTGATCTCGTCACATCTCAGAAGCTAATCTGAGCTGAGTGGGATTAGTACTCAGTTAAGAGACACCTGGTGCCACAGTGTTCCACATTGTTTTCTTGGGCAAGGCACTTAACCCACATTTCATAGTTTGAATGTGGTGTGTGAGTGTTGGTGATGAATGATGGCACAGGCTCACTTCCGTCAATCTACCCCAGGGCACCTGTGGCTACAATAATATCTTACTACCACCGAGTGTGGAGTGAATGAAGAAAACATGAAACTTTGAAAGGCTTATATGAGACTAATGCTAGAGGGAATATGTCTCTCAGCTTACCTGGGAGCGGTTCAGGAACTCAAACCCAAGCTTGGGAGTGGAGCTTTGGATAGAAAAGTACTGCTAAACGTAAGGAGGGTTTGAACAGGGCCCAGGAGAGATTGCTAAATTACTCAAATGTGCATGGATCACTACAACCTCATCAGGGATGTTTTTGATGAGGGAACAATGTTAGCTAAAAAGGTGTTTGCATAATATCCCCTAACCCTAACCCTTTTTCCCCATGCTGTATAGTAAACTGTTATGCAGACCTCTCTAGTACACTGAAGCTGCCTTCTCGTCCTGATATATATTTGATCATGTGATACAGAGCTGCAGTGTCTGTCTCTGGAGTGTGTTAGTATTCTGTTCATCCTCACTCAGTCTACGCAAAGCTGCACAGATACACTTCCACTGCAGTTTCTCCATCAGTATGGCTCTCCATTACAAACATGTACACACACACACACACACACACACCTGTGATTCCCCGATACAAACCATACAAACATGTATCCGCAATGTGTCCACACACGCGCGCACGCACACACACACACGCACACCCCCATGCGCGTGCACACACACACACACACACACACAATGTAATCAAATTGTTTTGAATAAGAAAAACAAGGATCAAAAATAATGATTGTATTTAGTTTTCCCATTCAAAAGATATATTTTCTTTCAATTGTTAAGTACCATAGCAACAGTCCTAATAGGGCTAGGAGATTAATCACAATCATCAAATCAAAATCGCAATTTGAATCGAGCCCTCCCCCTTTCCCCTTACTGCCACCCACCACTGCTGCCCCTCCTCACCCCGTCCTCTCTCTCCTCTGGGTGCACTTGATAAGTGTTCCAGGACAGCACAGACCCCAGACAACACGACTCGCTGTGGCCCATCCTCATTCTGCAGAGCGCTCCGTGACAAAGCAAAACTCCACCAAGACAAATTGGGGAGTTGCACACACACACCTACACACATACATACCCCCCCCCCCCCCCCCACACACACACACACACACAGACACATACGCAAACATACAGCACCAAGCAACAGAAACAGAGACAGCACCAAAACAGACTAGAAAACCCCAATGAATGTGAAAACGTACCTCATGCTTGTTCTGCTGCTGTGACCTTGAGAATGACACAAAGAACAAATAAAATCCAGCTGTGACTATATTGGGCTTGTACAGGTGTGGAGTGAATGCATAATGGTGACTGTAGCTCTTTTAGTACTATGTTTGTTTCTAATCTGATGGTTTGGAGGTTCAAATCTCACCCTTGTTATTTACATTAATGGTAAATGGTACAAAAGGTTCAAAGGTTTTCAGTCTGAAGATTCTGGTCTGAGGAACTAGAGTTTATACCCTAACCCTAAACCCAAGATCGTTTACTCTGAAGGAGGCAGTATGGCCTGAAACATGCTCTGAAACTGTTTTTTTTAGGGTTTGCAATCAGATCCACTGACTCCCTTTGTCAGCCAGCAGCATGTATATTACTTATATAATACATAAATGACAATATCGCACACGTTTCTTTACATCAGAGGTGGTACACTAGCCAAAACTGGTAACAGTAATCCAAGTAACTAAGTAAAATTACTGAAGTAGGCAAGGCAAGGCAAGTTTATTTGTATAGCATAATTCATACACAAGGTTCAAAGTGCTTTACAGAATAAGAAAGACATTAAATCAGACAAATCAAAACATAAATACCGGTAATCATCATAACATTACCATTAAAACAGAAGAGTGCAGAATAAAAATCTTTCAGTCATATACACAGATAAACAGAACTGTCTTGAGCCTGGATTTAAACATTGTCAAAGTAGAGGTCTGTTTCAAGTTGTTTTGCATCCACACACTGATCTGTTGAATGCAGTGGCAGAGTGAAGTAGAAGTACAAAAGTATTTAGGAAAACTAGTGCTCAAGTAAGAGTATCAGGTTTAAAATTTGATGTTAATGTAAAGACAAAACATTAAACATGAAATCAGTCACCAAATGTGGTATTTTCAAACAGACACAAAAATGAGTAGAGTAGAGTCAAAGTTGAGGTCTGTTTCAAGTTGTTTTGCATCCACACACTGATCTGTTGAATGCAGTGGCAGAGTGAAGTAGAAGAACAAAAGTATTTAGGAAAACTAGTGCTCAAGTAAGAGTATCAGGTTTAAAATTTGATGTTAATGTAAAGACAAAACATTAAACATGAAATCAGTCACCAAATGTGGTATTTTCAAACAGACACAAAAATAAGCCAAACTAAATCATATCTGAATCTGGAGCTTCAAGAAACACAAATGTTCAAATCATGTCATATTGTCGACATAAAGCTTAAGTCACTTTAGACCCACTCACAGTGGGAAGAGGAATCACAGCTTTTAATCGAGTAAGAGTACTGTTACGCTGCACTATATATTACTCGAGTAGGAGTAAATGTATGCTGCTAGAAAAGTACTCTGAAAAGTACGATTTCTTACTCAAGTAAATGTAACTGAGTAAATGTAACTGAGTAAATATACATGAGCAAATGTAACTGAGTAAATGTACTTGAATAAATGTGCTTAAGTAAATGTAACTGAGTAAATGTGCTTGAGTAAATGTAACTGAGTAAATATACTTGAGCAAATGTAACTGAGTAAATGTACTTAAATAAATGTGCTTGAGTAAATGTAACTGAGTAACTGTACTTGAGCAAAGGTAACTGAGTAAATGTACTTAAATAAATGCTTGAGTAAATGTAACTGAGTAAATATACTTGAGAAAATGTAACTGAGTAAATGTACTTGAGTAAAGGTAACTGAGTAAATGTACTTGAGTACTCACCTCTGCTTTATACGTTACATCTGATATATTCATTTGTCATGTATTTATTCAAAGTGCAGTATTTATTCTAGCTGCAGTGCATCTGGACCGTGGGCAGATGTTCTTCCTCCTCTTCACATCTCTAACTGTCGCCTTCAGTCTCTTCGTTCCGCAGGTGCCATTTGTAAAGAAACAAAAAATCAGGCTAATTTCCTTACTCTCCGGTGTGGGCTGGTGCAGATAGTTGAGCTCTGTTTTCAGAAATGTGCTATAGGCAACATGTTTCTATACACACTGAAACCAGGGCAACTCTGAAAGCGAAAACCGAGCCTTGAGGTGAAATAGTCAAAACATAGACAGAATATGCAGGGGTAAAGTCACACAATATATGGTGTCCCTGTTAGAGCATAAGACACAGTGATACAGATCACTCTGGTGTCACCTCCAAATCTGTGCAAGCTTGTTCAAAACATGACTTTGATTGATTGATTGATTTGTTTATTTTGAGTTAGTGCCAAGAGAAAAGAATAATCATGTTTACTACATGTACATTGTAAACAAAAGAAAAGCACATCTCTCGAAAAGGAGTGGGAAGAAGAAAAACTTAAATTAACCCACCCCTGATCATATCATAACTTCAAAAATTATGTGGTTACTTTTGTACATTGATCCCGGAGCTTAACAAATATTTACATATAACAAAATAAATTACATATTACATCTATCTATCTATCTATCTATATCTATATATCTATCTATATATCTATATATCTATATATATATATATATATATATATATATATATATATATCTATATATATATATATATATATATATATATATATATATATATATATATATATATATATATATATATACATGCTTTTCCTGGTGGTTCTCACTGATTTTGTTTTAAATTTACCCCTTATCATAGTGTATGTCCTGTGTTTGGATATTTAATGGCAGCATAGTTTTGTTTGCTTTATACAAAAGCAAAGCAGTATAGAATTTTACCAGATCAAAATGCGAATTACCGCAACTTCTTCGATCAAGGATTCGAGTGACTTTTTGAGTTCATCAGCTTCCTCCGCAGTGATATTTCTCTTTGGTGGCATGCTGTCTTAGGCTGTCCCGGTCCAGAGCCGCAGCCAGAGTCACTTTCTCTTCACTCTGCATCTCAAATCTTCCTCAGCTACATCAGTCGTTCAATAATGCATTTTCTAATTAAGAATTGTGTTTTGGGATGCACAGAAGCCTCCACAGCTCAAAGTGTGCTCTCTTCTCCTAATAAAGATGATCTTGTCCAAATCATATTTAAATCCCAGGTAACCATCCCACCTTAAGAATTCCCAATCTCGCCTGATCTCAGAGGCGAAGCCTAAGGACACAAAAACAGTGTATACTGTTGTTAATGTCCTTAGCAAGACACTTCACCCACCTTGCCTTGTATAAATTTGATGTATCTAACTTGTGGTGGTTGGAGGGGCCAGAGATTAACAGCCTCACTTTGGTCAGCCTGCCCCAGGGCAAGTATGTAACAGTTTAATACTAAAATAAATATATATATAAATAAATAAATCATAATGTATTCTACACTTTATCCCTCTGGTTTAAAAATTACAATACAATCACTACTAAACCAGGGGCCATTAGCTCTCATACAGACTCATATAGACTGATACAGACTCATACAGACCCATATAAACTGATAAAAAACGTATACAGATTCATATAAACTCATACAACCGCATGGCTGGGGATTAATAAAGTATTTATCTATCTATCTATCTATCTATCTATCTATCTATCTATCTATCTATCTATCTATCTATCTATCTATCTATCTATCTATCTATCTATCTATCTATCTATCTATCTATCTATCTATCTATCTATCTATCTATCTATAAACTCTTCCAGACTCAAATAAACAGATATAGACTCATATAGACTCACATAAACTCATACAGACTCATATAGACTCATATGAACTTATGTAGACTCATATACACTCACACAGACTCATATAAACTCATACATACTCATATAAACTCATACAGACTCATATAAACTCATACATACTCATATAAACTCATACAGACCCATACAGACTCATATAAACTTATACAGTCATAGAAACTCATACAAACTCATTTATGAAGAAAATAAATATACTATAGTGATCATGAAAATATGACACACTGACATGTTATTTTCTGGTTGGTCAGTCCTGCTTGAACCTGAAACATGCTGCTCACAAACCTGTACTTCTGGTTTGAATGAGCTGCAGGTCCAGAGAATAAAAACAACCCTCCGTCTAATCACGTCCAGAGTAAATACTTCACTATGACGTCGGGCCTTCATCTTTTCTACTGAATTAGTTGCTGGGCCAACGATGACATTATGGCCTGGAGTTTCTTGATTTTCATGTGTGTCAAAACAAACATGGTAGCTTACGAATATAAAAATAAAAGAAAGAAATCGCACAGAGGACTGTGAAGAGCATGGATTTGAAGCTGAGGCTGTGGTTCTCGGCCACCACGACCTCAAGAAAAACCACCACTGGCAATTATGACCTCAGAAAAAAACAGACCCACAAAGTGAAGAGGACTTCTTTCTAATGTTTGATTTAATGTCAGAACATGACCCTTGGTAAGTGGACTCTACACTTCCACTGCATTTGAAGGGTGAAACCTGACGTCACAAGGCTTTCCCAGAGACGTCTTTGGCTTTTGAGACACAAGCTGTAAATAAGCCTCTGTGACTGAAAACTCACTACAGTAACCACATGTTTGTCTTCTGCTCTTTTCCCTGCTTCACTTCTGCATTCGAAAGAGGGGCAAATTGAATGGGTGCTTTTCATGTTTATAAGTGATATTTAGAGGGCATTTGACCTTTGACCACAGACCTCTTGATAAAGTGTTAGGAGTCAGTTCTGCCTCTAAGCACTAAAGTAACCCTAACCCTTCTTATTAAACCTTCATCGGTTTTATGAGAAAGTAAACTAAACTGGAACAAGTCTGTAACAAGCCTGGAACAAGCCTGAAACAACCCTAAAACGAGCCTGGAAAGGGCCTGGAACAAGCCTGAAACAAGCCTGGAACAAGCCTGGAACAGGCCTGGAAGAAGCCCAAAACAAGCCTGGAACAAACCTGAAACACGCCCAAAACAAGGCCGAAACAAGCTGGGGACAAGCCTGGAATAAGCCTGAAACAAGCCCAAAACAAGCCCGAAACAAGCCGGGGACAAGCCTGGAAAAAGCCTGGAACAAGCCTGGAACAAGCCTGGAACAAACCTGAAACAAGCCTGGCACAAGCCTGGAACTAGCCTGAAACAAGCCGGGGGCCAGCCTGGAACAAGTCTGCAAGAAGCCTGGAACAAGCCTGGAACAAGCCTGAAACAAGCCTGGAACAAGCCTGAAACAAGCCTGAAACAAGCCTGGAGAGAGCCTGAAACAAGCCTGAAACAAGCCTGGAGCAAGCCTGAAACAAGCCTGGAAAAACCCTGGAACAAGCCTGAAACAAGCCTGGAACAAGCCTGGAAAAAGCCCAAAATAAGCCTGGAACAAGCCGGGGACAAGCCTGGAATAAGCCTGGAACAAGCCTGAAACAAGCCGGGGGCTAGCCTGGAACAAGCCTGAAACAAGCCTGAAACAAGCCTGGAACAAGCCTGGAACAAGCCTGGAACAAGCCTGAAACAAGCCTGAAACAAGCCCAAAACAAGCCTGAAACAAACCTGAAAGCAGCCCAAAACAAGCCTGAAACAAGCTGGGGACAAGCCTGGAATAAGCCTGGAACAAGCCTGGAACAAGCCTGGAACAAGCCTGGAACAAGCCTGGAACAAACCTGAAACAAGCCTGGAACAAGCCTGGAACTAGCCTGAAACAAGCCGGGGGCCATCCTGGAAAGTCTGCAAGAAGCCTGGAACAAGCCTGAAACAAGCCTGAAACAAGCCTGGAACAAGCCTGAAACAAGCCTGGAACAAGCCTGAAACAAGCCTGGAGCAAGCCTGAAACAAGCCTGGAAAAAGCCTGGAACAAGCCTGAAACAAGCCTGGAAGAAGCCTGGAACAAGCCTGGAACAAGCCTGGGAAAAGCCTGAAACAAGCCTGGAACAAACCTGAAACAAGCCTGGAGCAAGCCTGAAACTAGCCTGAAACAAGCTTGAAACAAGCCGGGGGCCAGCCTGGAACAAGTCTGCAACAAGCCTGGAACAAGACTGGAACAAGCCTGGAACTAGCCTGAAACAAGCCGGGGGCCATCCTGGAACAAGTCTGTAAGAAGCCTGGAACAAGCCTGAAACAAGCCTGAAACAAGCCTGAAACAAGCCCAAAACAAGCCTGGAACAAACCTGGAACAAACCTGAAACAAGCCCAAAACAAGCCCGAAACAAGCTGGGGACAAGCCTGGAACAAGCCTGGGAAAAGCCTGGAACAAGCCTGGAACAAACCTGAAACAAGCCTGGAGCAAGCCTGAAACTAGCCTGAAACAAGCCTGAAACAAGCCGGGGGCCAGCCTGGAACAAGTCTGCAACAAGCCTGGAACAAGCCTGAAACAAGCCTGGAACAAGCCTGGAACAAACCTGAAAAAAGCCCAAAACAAGCCCGAAACAAGCTGGGGACAAGCCTGGAACAAGCCTGGAACAAGCCTGGAACAAACCTGAAACAAGCCTGAAACAAGCCGGGGGCCAGCCTGGAACAAGTCTGCAACAAGCCTGGAACAAGCCTGAAACAAGCCTGGAACAAGCCCGGAACAAGCCTGAAACAAGCCCAAAACAAGCCCGAAACAAGCCTGAAACAAGCCGGGGGCCAGCCTGGAACAAGTCTGCAAGAAGCCTGGAACAAGCCTGGAACAAGCCTGAAACAAGCCTGGAACAAGCCTGAAACAAGCCTGAAACAAGCCTGGAGAGAGCCTGAAACAAGCCTGAAACAAGCCTGGAGCAAGCCTGAAACAAGCCTGGAAAAACCCTGGAACAAGCCTGAAACAAGCCTGGAACAAGCCTGGAAAAAGCCCAAAATAAGCCTGGAACAAGCCGGGGACAAGCCTGGAATAAGCCTGGAACAAGCCTGAAACAAGCCGGGGGCTAGCCTGGAACAAGCCTGAAACAAGCCTGAAACAAGCCTGGAACAAGCCTGGAACAAGCCTGGAACAAGCCTGAAACAAGCCTGAAACAAGCCCAAAACAAGCCTGAAACAAACCTGAAAGCAGCCCAAAACAAGCCTGAAACAAGCTGGGGACAAGCCTGGAATAAGCCTGGAACAAGCCTGGAACAAGCCTGGAACAAGCCTGGAACAAGCCTGGAACAAACCTGAAACAAGCCTGGAACAAGCCTGGAACTAGCCTGAAACAAGCCGGGGGCCATCCTGGAAAGTCTGCAAGAAGCCTGGAACAAGCCTGAAACAAGCCTGAAACAAGCCTGGAACAAGCCTGAAACAAGCCTGGAACAAGCCTGAAACAAGCCTGGAGCAAGCCTGAAACAAGCCTGGAAAAAGCCTGGAACAAGCCTGAAACAAGCCTGGAAGAAGCCTGGAACAAGCCTGGAACAAGCCTGGGAAAAGCCTGAAACAAGCCTGGAACAAACCTGAAACAAGCCTGGAGCAAGCCTGAAACTAGCCTGAAACAAGCTTGAAACAAGCCGGGGGCCAGCCTGGAACAAGTCTGCAACAAGCCTGGAACAAGACTGGAACAAGCCTGGAACTAGCCTGAAACAAGCCGGGGGCCATCCTGGAACAAGTCTGTAAGAAGCCTGGAACAAGCCTGAAACAAGCCTGAAACAAGCCCAAAACAAGCCTGGAACAAACCTGGAACAAACCTGAAACAAGCCCAAAACAAGCCCGAAACAAGCTGGGGACAAGCCTGGAACAAGCCTGGGAAAAGCCTGGAACAAGCCTGGAACAAACCTGAAACAAGCCTGGAGCAAGCCTGAAACTAGCCTGAAACAAGCCTGAAACAAGCCGGGGGCCAGCCTGGAACAAGTCTACAACAAGCCTGGAACAAGCCTGAAACAAGCCTGGAACAAGCCTGGAACAAACCTGAAAAAAGCCCAAAACAAGCCCGAAACAAGCTGGGGACAAGCCTGGAACAAGCCTGGAACAAGCCTGGAACAAACCTGAAACAAGCCTGAAACAAGCCGGGTTCCAGCCTGGAACAAGTCTGCAACAAGCCTGGAACAAGCCTGAAACAAGCCTGGAACAAGCCCGGAACAAGCCTGAAACAAGCCCAAAACAAGCCCGAAACAAGCCTGAAACAAGCCGGGGGCCAGCCTGGAACAAGCCTGAAACAAGCCTGGAACAAGCCTGGAAAAAGCCCAAAATAAGCCTGGAACAAGCCGGGGACAAGCCTGGAATAAGCCCAAAATAAGCCTGGAACAAGCCGGGGACAAGCCTGGAATAAGCCTGGAACAAGCCTGAAACAAGCCTGGAACAAGCTTGAAACAGGCCTGAAACAAGCCTGAAACAAGCCTGGAACAAGCCTGGAACAAGCCTGAAACAAGCCTGAAACAAGCCCATAACAAGCCTGGAACAAACCTGAAACAAGCCCGGAACAAGCCTGAAACAAGCTGGGGACAAGCCTGGAATAATCCTGGAACAAGCCTGGAACAAGCCTGGAACAAGCCTGGAACAAACCTGAAACAAGCCTGGAACAAGCCTGGAACTAGCCTGAAACAAGCCGGGGGCCATCCTGGAAAAAGTCTGCAAGAAGCCTGGAACAAGCCTGAAACAAGCCTGAAACAAGCCTGGAACAAGCCTGGAACAAGCCTGGAACAAGCCTGGAACAAGCCTGGGAAAAGCCTGGAACAAGCCTGGAACAAACCTGAAACAAGCCTGGAGCAAGCCTGAAACTAGCCTGAAACAAGATTGAAACAAGCCGGGGGCCAGCCTGGAACAAGTCTGCAACAAGCCTGGAACAAGCCTGGAACAAACCTGGAACTAGCCTGAAACAAGCCGGGGGCCATCCTGGAACAAGTCTGTAAGAAGCCTGGAACAAGCCTGAAACAAGCCTGAAACAAGTCCAAAACAAGCCTGGAACAAACCTGGAACAAACCTGAAACAAGCCCAAAACAAGCCCGAAACAAGCTGGGAACAAGCCTGGAACAAGCCTGGGAAAAGCCTGGAACAAGCCTGGAACAAACCTGAAACAAGCCTGGAGCAAGCCTGAAACTAGCCTGAAACAAGCCTGAAACAAGCCGGGGGCCAGCCTGGAACAAGTCTGCAACAAGCCTGGAACAAGCCTGAAACAAGCCTGGAACAAGCCTGGAACAAGCCTGGAACAAACCTGAAACAAGCCCAAAACAAGCCCGAAACAAGCTGGGGACAAGCCTGGAACAAGCCTGGAACAAGCCTGGAACAAGCCTGGAACAAGCCTGGAACAAACCTGAAACAAGCCTGGAACAAGCCTGAAACTAGCCTGAAACAAGCCTGAAACAAGCCGGGGGCCAGCCTGGAACAAGTCTGCAACAAGCCTGGAACAAGCCTGAAAAAAGCCTGAAACAAGCCGGGGGCCAGCCTGGAACAAGCCTGAAAAAAGCCTGGAACAAGCCTGAAACAAGCCTGGAACTAGCCTGAAACAAGCCGGGGGCCATCCTGGAAAGAGTCTGCAAGGAGGCTGGAACAAGCCTGAAACAAGCCTTAAACAAGCCTGGAACAAGCCTGAAACAAGCCTGGAACAAGCCTGAAACAAGCCTGGAACAAGCCTGAAACAAGCCTGAAACAAGCCGGGGGCCAGCCTGGAACAAGCCTGAAAAAAGCCTGGAACAAGCCTGAAACAAGCCTGGAACTAGCATGAAACAAGCCGGGGGCCATCCTGGAAAAAGTCTGCAAGAAGCCTGGAACAAGCCTGAAACAAGCCTTAAACAAGCCTGGAACAAGCCTGAAACAAGCCTGGAACAAGCCTGAAACAAGCCTGAAACAAGCCTGCAGCAAGCCTGAAACAAGCCTGGAAAAAGCCTGGAACAAGCCTGAAACAAGCCTGGAACAAGCCTGGAACAAGCCTGGAACAAGCCTGGAACAAGCCTGGAACAAACCTGAAACAAGCCTGGAGCAAGCCTGAAACTAGCCTGAAACAAGATTGAAACAAGCCGGGGGCCAGCCTGGAACAAGTCTGCAACTAGCCTGGAACAAGCCTGGAACAAGCCTGGAACTAGCCTGAAACAAGCCGGGGGCCATCCTGGAACAAGTCTGTAAGAAGCCTGGAACAAGCCTGAAACAAGCCTGAAACAAGCCTGAAACAAGCCTGAAACAAGCCCAAAACAAGCCTGGAACAAACCTGGAACAAACCTGAAACAAGCCCAAAACAAGCCCGAAACAAGCTGGGGACAAGCCTGGAACAAGCCTGGGAAAAGCCTGGAACAAGCCTGGAACAAACCTGAAACAAGCCTGGAGCAAGCCTGAAACTAGCCTGAAACAAGCCTGAAACAAGCCGGGGGCCAGCCTGGAACAAGTCTGCAACAAGCCTGGAACAAGCCTGAAACAAGCCTGGAACAAGCCTGGAACAAACCTGAAACAAGCCCAAAACAAGCCTGGAACAAACCTGGAACAAACCTGAAACAAGCCCAAAACAAGCCCGAAACAAGCTGGGGACAAGCCTGGAACAAGCCTGGAACAAGCCTGGAACAAACCTGAAACAAGCCTGAAACAAGCCGGGGGCCAGCCTGGAACAAGTCTGCAACAAGCCTGGAACAAGCCTGAAACAAGCCTGGAACAAGCCCGGAACAAGCCTGAAACAAGCCCAAAACAAGCCCGAAACAAGCCTGAAACAAGCCGGGGGCCAGCCTGGAACAAGCCTGAAACAAGCCTGGAACAAGCCTGGAAAAAGCCCAAAATAAGCCTGGAACAAGCCGGGGACAAGCCTGGAATAAGCCCAAAATAAGCCTGGAACAAGCCGGGGACAAGCCTGGAATAAGCCTGGAACAAGCCTGAAACAAGCCGGGGGCCAGCCTGGAACAAGCTTGAAACAGGCCTGAAACAAGCCTGAAACAAGCCTGGAACAAGCCTGGAACAAGCCTGAAACAAGCCTGAAACAAGCCCATAACAAGCCTGGAACAAACCTGAAACAAGCCCGGAACAAGCCTGAAACAAGCTGGGGACAAGCCTGGAATAATCCTGGAACAAGCCTGGAACAAGCCTGGAACAAGCCTGGAACAAACCTGAAACAAGCCTGGAACAAGCCTGGAACTAGCCTGAAACAAGCCGGGGGCCATCCTGGAAAAAGTCTGCAAGAAGCCTGGAACAAGCCTGAAACAAGCCTGAAACAAGCCTGGAACAAGCCTGGAACAAGCCTGGAACAAGCCTGGAACAAGCCTGGGAAAAGCCTGGAACAAGCCTGGAACAAACCTGAAACAAGCCTGGAGCAAGCCTGAAACTAGCCTGAAACAAGATTGAAACAAGCCGGGGGCCAGCCTGGAACAAGTCTGCAACAAGCCTGGAACAAGCCTGGAACAAACCTGGAACAAGCCTGAAACAAGCCGGGGGCCATCCTGGAACAAGTCTGTAAGAAGCCTGGAACAAGCCTGAAACAAGCCTGAAACAAGTCCAAAACAAGCCTGGAACAAGCCTGGAACAAACCTGAAACAAGCCCAAAACAAGCCCGAAACAAGCTGGGAACAAGCCTGGAACAAGCCTGGGAAAAGCCTGGAACAAGCCTGGAACAAACCTGAAACAAGCCTGGAGCAAGCCTGAAACTAGCCTGAAACAAGCCTGAAACAAGCCGGGGGCCAGCCTGGAACAAGTCTGCAACAAGCCTGGAACAAGCCTGAAACAAGCCTGGAACAAGCCTGGAACAAGCCTGGAACAAACCTGAAACAAGCCCAAAACAAGCCCGAAACAAGCTGGGGACAAGCCTGGAACAAGCCTGGAACAAGCCTGGAACAAGCCTGGAACAAGCCTGGAACAAACCTGAAACAAGCCTGGAACAAGCCTGAAACTAGCCTGAAACAAGCCTGAAACAAGCCGGGGGCCAGCCTGGAACAAGTCTGCAACAAGCCTGGAACAAGCCTGAAAAAAGCCTGAAACAAGCCGGGGGCCAGCCTGGAACAAGCCTGAAAAAAGCCTGGAACAAGCCTGAAACAAGCCTGGAACTAGCCTGAAACAAGCCGGGGGCCATCCTGGAAAGAGTCTGCAAGGAGGCTGGAACAAGCCTGAAACAAGCCTTAAACAAGCCTGGAACAAGCCTGAAACAAGCCTGGAACAAGCCTGAAACAAGCCTGGAACAAGCCTGAAACAAGCCTGAAACAAGCCGGGGGCCAGCCTGGAACAAGCCTGAAAAAAGCCTGGAACAAGCCTGAAACAAGCCTGGAACTAGCATGAAACAAGCCGGGGGCCATCCTGGAAAAAGTCTGCAAGAAGCCTGGAACAAGCCTGAAACAAGCCTTAAACAAGCCTGGAACAAGCCTGAAACAAGCCTGGAACAAGCCTGAAACAAGCCTGAAACAAGCCTGCAGCAAGCCTGAAACAAGCCTGGAAAAAGCCTGGAACAAGCCTGAAACAAGCCTGGAACAAGCCTGGAACAAGCCTGGAACAAGCCTGGAACAAGCCTGGAACAAACCTGAAACAAGCCTGGAGCAAGCCTGAAACTAGCCTGAAACAAGATTGAAACAAGCCGGGGGCCAGCCTGGAACAAGTCTGCAACTAGCCTGGAACAAGCCTGGAACAAGCCTGGAACTAGCCTGAAACAAGCCGGGGGCCATCCTGGAACAAGTCTGTAAGAAGCCTGGAACAAGCCTGAAACAAGCCTGAAACAAGCCTGAAACAAGCCTGAAACAAGCCCAAAACAAGCCTGGAACAAACCTGGAACAAACCTGAAACAAGCCCAAAACAAGCCCGAAACAAGCTGGGGACAAGCCTGGAACAAGCCTGGGAAAAGCCTGGAACAAGCCTGGAACAAACCTGAAACAAGCCTGGAGCAAGCCTGAAACTAGCCTGAAACAAGCCTGAAACAAGCCGGGGGCCAGCCTGGAACAAGTCTGCAACAAGCCTGGAACAAGCCTGAAACAAGCCTGGAACAAGCCTGGAACAAACCTGAAAAAAGCCCAAAACAAGCCCGAAACAAGCTGGGGACAAGCCTGGAACAAGCCTGGAACAAGCCTGGAACAAACCTGAAACAAGCCTGAAACAAGCCGGGGGCCAGCCTGGAACAAGTCTGCAACAAGCCTGGAACAAGCCTGAAACAAGCCTGGAACAAGCCCGGAACAAGCCTGAAACAAGCCCAAAACAAGCCCGAAACAAGCCTGAAACAAGCCGGGGGCCAGCCTGGAACAAGTCTGCAAGAAGCCTGGAACAAGCCTGGAACAAGCCTGAAACAAGCCTGGAACAAGCCTGAAACAAGCCTGAAACAAGCCTGGAGAGAGCCTGAAACAAGCCTGAAACAAGCCTGGAGCAAGCCTGAAACAAGCCTGGAAAAACCCTGGAACAAGCCTGAAACAAGCCTGGAACAAGCCTGGAAAAAGCCCAAAATAAGCCTGGAACAAGCCGGGGACAAGCCTGGAATAAGCCTGGAACAAGCCTGAAACAAGCCGGGGGCTAGCCTGGAACAAGCCTGAAACAAGCCTGAAACAAGCCTGGAACAAGCCTGGAACAAGCCTGGAACAAGCCTGAAACAAGCCTGAAACAAGCCCAAAACAAGCCTGAAACAAACCTGAAAGCAGCCCAAAACAAGCCTGAAACAAGCTGGGGACAAGCCTGGAATAAGCCTGGAACAAGCCTGGAACAAGCCTGGAACAAGCCTGGAACAAACCTGAAACAAGCCTGGAACAAGCCTGGAACTAGCCTGAAACAAGCCGGGGGCCATCCTGGAAAGTCTGCAAGAAGCCTGGAACAAGCCTGAAACAAGCCTGAAACAAGCCTGGAACAAGCCTGAAACAAGCCTGGAACAAGCCTGAAACAAGCCTGGAGCAAGCCTGAAACAAGCCTGGAAAAAGCCTGGAACAAGCCTGAAACAAGCCTGGAAGAAGCCTGGAACAAGCCTGGAACAAGCCTGGGAAAAGCCTGAAACAAGCCTGGAACAAACCTGAAACAAGCCTGGAGCAAGCCTGAAACTAGCCTGAAACAAGCTTGAAACAAGCCGGGGGCCAGCCTGGAACAAGTCTGCAACAAGCCTGGAACAAGACTGGAACAAGCCTGGAACTAGCCTGAAACAAGCCGGGGGCCATCCTGGAACAAGTCTGTAAGAAGCCTGGAACAAGCCTGAAACACGCCTGAAACAAGCCTGAAACAAGCCCAAAACAAGCCTGGAACAAACCTGGAACAAACCTGAAACAAGCCCAAAACAAGCCCGAAACAAGCTGGGGACAAGCCTGGAACAAGCCTGGGAAAAGCCTGGAACAAGCCTGGAACAAACCTGAAACAAGCCTGGAGCAAGCCTGAAACTAGCCTGAAACAAGCCTGAAACAAGCCGGGGGCCAGCCTGGAACAAGTCTGCAACAAGCCTGGAACAAGCCTGAAACAAGCCTGGAACAAGCCTGGAACAAACCTGAAAAAAGCCCAAAACAAGCCCGAAACAAGCTGGGGACAAGCCTGGAACAAGCCTGGAACAAGCCTGGAACAAACCTGAAACAAGCCTGAAACAAGCCGGGGGCCAGCCTGGAACAAGTCTGCAACAAGCCTGGAACAAGCCTGAAACAAGCCTGGAACAAGCCCGGAACAAGCCTGAAACAAGCCCAAAACAAGCCCGAAACAAGCCTGAAACAAGCCGGGGGCCAGCCTGGAACAAGCCTGAAACAAGCCTGGAACAAGCCTGGAAAAAGCCCAAAATAAGCCTGGAACAAGCCGGGGACAAGCCTGGAATAAGCCCAAAATAAGCCTGGAACAAGCCGGGGACAAGCCTGGAATAAGCCTGGAACAAGCCTGAAACAAGCCGGGGGCCAGCCTGGAACAAGCTTGAAACAGGCCTGAAACAAGCCTGAAAAAAGCCTGGAACAAGCCTGGAACAAGCCTGAAACAAGCCTGAAACAAGCCCATAACAAGCCTGGAACAAACCTGAAACAAGCCCGGAACAAGCCTGAAACAAGCTGGGGACAAGCCTGGAATAATCCTGGAACAAGCCTGGAACAAGCCTGGAACAAGCCTGGAACAAACCTGAAACAAGCCTGGAACAAGCCTGGAACTAGCCTGAAACAAGCCGGGGGCCATCCTGGAAAAAGTCTGCAAGAAGCCTGGAACAAGCCTGAAACAAGCCTGAAACAAGCCTGGAACAAGCCTGGAACAAGCCTGGAACAAGCCTGGAACAAGCCTGGGAAAAGCCTGGAACAAGCCTGGAACAAACCTGAAACAAGCCTGGAGCAAGCCTGAAACTAGCCTGAAACAAGATTGAAACAAGCCGGGGGCCAGCCTGGAACAAGTCTGCAACAAGCCTGGAACAAGCCTGGAACAAACCTGGAACTAGCCTGAAACAAGCCGGGGGCCATCCTGGAACAAGTCTGTAAGAAGCCTGGAACAAGCCTGAAACAAGCCTGAAACAAGTCCAAAACAAGCCTGGAACAAACCTGGAACAAACCTGAAACAAGCCCAAAACAAGCCCGAAACAAGCTGGGAACAAGCCTGGAACAAGCCTGGGAAAAGCCTGGAACAAGCCTGGAACAAACCTGAAACAAGCCTGGAGCAAGCCTGAAACTAGCCTGAAACAAGCCTGAAACAAGCCGGGGGCCAGCCTGGAACAAGTCTGCAACAAGCCTGGAACAAGCCTGAAACAAGCCTGGAACAAGCCTGGAACAAGCCTGGAACAAACCTGAAACAAGCCCAAAACAAGCCCGAAACAAGCTGGGGACAAGCCTGGAACAAGCCTGGAACAAGCCTGGAACAAGCCTGGAACAAGCCTGGAACAAGCCTGGAACAAGCCTGGAACAAGCCTGAAACAAGCCTGAAACAAGCCTGAAACAAGCCGGGGGCCAGCCTGGAACAAGCCTGAAACAAGCCTGGAACAAGCCTGAAAAAAGCCTGAAACAAGCCGGGGGCCAGCCTGGAACAAGCCTGAAAAAAGCCTGGAACAAGCCTGAAACAAGCCTGGAACTAGCCTGAAACAAGCCGGGGGCCATCCTGGAAAGAGTCTGCAAGGAGGCTGGAACAAGCCTGAAACAAGCCTTAAACAAGCCTGGAACAAGCCTGAAACAAGCCTGGAACAAGCCTGAAACAAGCCTGGAACAAGCCTGAAACAAGCCTGAAACAAGCCGGGGGCCAGCCTGGAACAAGCCTGAAAAAAGCCTGGAACAAGCCTGAAACAAGCCTGGAACTAGCATGAAACAAGCCGGGGGCCATCCTGGAAAAAGTCTGCAAGAAGCCTGGAACAAGCCTGAAACAAGCCTTAAACAAGCCTGGAACAAGCCTGAAACAAGCCTGGAACAAGCCTGAAACAAGCCTGAAACAAGCCTGCAGCAAGCCTGAAACAAGCCTGGAAAAAGCCTGGAACAAGCCTGAAACAAGCCTGGAACAAGCCTGGAACAAGCCTGGAACAAGCCTGGAACAAGCCTGGAACAAACCTGAAACAAGCCTGGAGCAAGCCTGAAACTAGCCTGAAACAAGATTGAAACAAGCCGGGGGCCAGCCTGGAACAAGTCTGCAACTAGCCTGGAACAAGCCTGGAACAAGCCTGGAACTAGCCTGAAACAAGCCGGGGGCCATCCTGGAACAAGTCTGTAAGAAGCCTGGAACAAGCCTGAAACAAGCCTGAAACAAGCCCAAAACAAGCCTGGAACAAACCTGGAACAAACCTGAACAAGCCCAAAACAAGCCCGAAACAAGCTGGGAACAAGCCTGGAACAAGCCTGGGAAAAGCCTGGAACAAGCCTGGAACAAACCTGAAACAAGCCTGGAGCAAGACTGAAACTAGCCTGAAACAAGCCTGAAACAAGCCGGGGGCCAGCCTGGAACAAGTCTGCAACAAGCCTGAAACAAGCCTGAAACAAGCCTGAAACAAGCCTGAAACAAGCCCAAAACAAGCCTGGAACAAACCTGGAACAAACCTGAAACAAGCCCAAAACAAACCCGAAACAAGCTGGTAACAATCCTGGAACAAGCCTGGGAAAAGCCTGGAACAAGCCTGGAACAAACCTGAAACAAGCCTGGAGCAAGCCTGAAACTAGCCTGAAACAAGCCTGAAACAAGCCGGGGGCCAGCCTGGAACAAGTCTGCAACAAGCCTGGAACAAGCCTGAAACAAGCCTGGAACAAGCCTGGAACAAGCCTGGAACAAACCTGAAACAAGCCCAAAACAAGCCCGAAACAAGCTGGGGACAAGCCTGGAACAAGCCTGGAACAAGCCTGGAACAAGCCTGGAACAAACCTGAAACAAGCCTGGAGCAAGCCTGAAACTAGCTTGAAACAAGCCTGAAACAAGCCGGGGGCCAGCCTGGAACAAGTCTGCAACAAGCCTGGAACAAGCCTGAAACAAGCCTGGAACAAGCCTGGAACAAGCCTGGAACAAGCCTGGAACAAACCTGAAACAAGCCCAAAACAAGCCCGAAACAAGCTGGGGACAAGCCTGGAACAAGCCTGGAACAAGCCTGGAACAAGCCTGGAACAAACCTGAAACAAGCCTGGAACAAGCCTGAAACTAGCCTGAAACAAGCCTGAAACAAGCCGGGGGCCAGCCTGGAACAATTCTGCAACAAGCCTGGAAAAAGCCTGAAACAAGCCTGGAACAAGCCTGAAACAAGCCTGCAATAAGCCTGGAAAAAGCCCAAAATAAGCCTGGAACAAGCCGGGGACAAGCCTGGAATAAGCCTGGAACAAGCATGGAATAATTCTGGAACAAGCCTGAAACAAGCCGGGGGCCAGCCTGGAACAAGCTTGAAACAGGCCTGAAACAAGCCTGAAACAAGCCTGGAACAAGCCTGGAACAAGCCTGAAACAAGCCTGAAACAAGCCCAAAACAAGCCTGGAACAAACCTGAAACAAGCCCAAAACAAGCCTGAAACAAGCTGGGGACAAGCCTGGAATAAGCCTGGAACAAGCCTGGAACAAGCCTCGAACAAACCTGAAACAAGCCTGGAACAAGCCTGTAACTAGCCTGAAACAAGCCGGGGGCCAGCCGGGGGCCAGCCTGGAACAAGTCTGCAAGAAGCCTGGAACAAGCCTGAAACAAGCCTGGAGCAAGCCTGAAACAAGCCTGGAAAAAGCCTGGAACAAGCCTGAAACAAGCCTGGAACAAGCCTGGAACAAGCCTGAAACAAGCCTGAAACAAGCCCAAAACAAGCCTGGAACAAACCTGGAACAAACCTGAAACAAGCCCAAAACAAGCCCGAAACAAGCTGGGGACAATCCTGGAACAAGCCTGGGAAAAGCTTGGAACAAGCCTGGAACAAACCTGAAACAAGCCTGGAACAAGCCTGAAACTAGCCTGGAGCAAGCCTGAAACAAGCCTGGAAAAACCCTGGAACAAGCCTGGAACACACCTGAAACAAGCCTGGAACAAGCCTGAAACTAGCCTGGAGCAAGCCTGAAACAAGCCTGGAAAAACCCTGGAACAAGCCTGGAACAAGCCGGGGACAAGCCTGGAATAAGCCCAAAATAAGCGTGGAACAAGCCGGGGACAAGCCTGGAATAAGCCTGGAACAAGCCTGAAACAAGCCGGGGGCCAGCCTGGAACAAGCTTGAAACAGGCCTGAAACAAGCCTGAAACAAGCCTGGAACAAGCCTGGAACAAGCCTGGAACAAGCCTGAAACAAGCCTGAAACAAGCCCAAAACAAGCCTGGAACAAACCTGAAACAAGCCCAAAACAAGCCTGAAACAAGCTGGGGACAAGCCTGGAATAAGCCTGGAACAAGCCTGGAACAAGCCTGGAACAAGCCTGGAACAAGCCTGGAACAAACCTGAAACAAGCCTGGAACAAGCCTGGAACTAGCCTGAAACAAGCCGGGGGCCATCCTGGAAAAAGTCTGCAAGAAGCCTGGAACAAGCCTGAAACAAGCCTGAAACAAGCCTGGAACAAGCCTGAAACAAGCCTGGAACAAGCCTGGAACAAGCCTGGAACAAGCCTGGAACAAGCCTGGGAAAAGCCTGGAACAAACCTGGAACAAACCTGAAACAAGCCTGGAGCAAGCCTGAAACTAGCCTGAAACAAGATTGAAACAAGCCGGGGGCCAGCCTGGAACAAGTCTGCAACAAGCCTGGAACAAGCCTGGAACAAGCCTGGAACTAGCCTGAAACAAGCCGGGGGCCATCCTGGAACATGTCTGTAAGAAGCCTGGAACAAGCCTGAAACAAGCCTGAAACAAGCCTGAAACAAGCCCGAAACAAGCCTGGAACAAACCTGGAACAAACCTGAAACAAGCCCAAAACAAACCCGAAACAAGCTTTTAACAATCCTGGAACAAGCCTGGGAAAAGCCTGGAACAAGCCTGGAACAAACCTGAAACAAGCCTGGAGCAAGCCTGAAACTAGCCTGAAACAAGCCTGAAACAAGCCGGGGGCCAGCCTGGAACAAGTCTGCAACAAGCCTGGAACAAGCCTGAAACAAGCCTGGAACAAGCCTGGAACAAGCCTGGAACAAACCTGAAACAAGCCCAAAACAAGCCCGAAACAAGCTGGGGACAAGCCTGAAACAAGCCTGGAACAAGCCTGGAAAAAGCCTGGAACAAACCTGAAACAAGCCTGGAGCAAGCCTGAAACTAGCCTGAAACAAGCCTGAAACAAGCCGGGGGCCAGCCTGGAACAAGTCTGCAACAAGCCCGGAACAAGCCTGAAACAAGCCTGGAACAAGCCCGGAACAAGCCTGAAACAAGCCCAAAACAAGCCCGAAACAAGCCTGAAACAAGCCGGGGGCCAGCCTGTAACAAGCCTGAAACAAGCCTGGAACAAGCCTGAAACAAGCCTGGAACAAGCCTGAAACAAGCCTGGAACAAGCCTGGAAAAAGCCCAAAATAAGCCTGGAACAAGCCGGGGACAAGCCTGGAATAAGCCTGGAACAAGCATGGAATAAGCCTGGAACAAGCCTGAAACAAGCCGGGGTCCAGCCTGGAACAAGCTTGAAACAGGCCTGAAACAAGCCTGAAACAAGCCTGGAACAAGCCTGGAACAAGCCTGAAACAAGCCTGAAGCAAGCCCAAAACAAGCCTGGAACAAACCTGAAACAAGCTGGGGACAAGCCTGGAATAAGCCTGGAACAAACCTTGAACAAGCCTGGAACAAACCTGAAACAAGCCTGGAACAAGCCTGTAACTAGCCTGAAACAAGCCGGGGGCCAGCCGGGGGCCAGCCTGGAACAAGTCTGCAAGAAGCCTTGAACAAGCCTAAAACAAGCCTGAAACAAGCCTGGAACAAGCCTGAAACAAGCCTGAAACAAGCCTGAAACAAGCCCGAAACAAGCCTGGAACAAACCTGGAACAAACCTGAAACAAGCCCAAAACAAACCCGAAACAAGCTTTTAACAATCCTGGAACAAGCCTGGGAAAAGCCTGGAACAAGCCTGGAACAAACCTGAAACAAGCCTGGAGCAAGCCTGAAACTAGCCTGAAACAAGCCTGAAACAAGCCGGGGGCCAGCCTGGAACAAGTCTGCAACAAGCCTGGAACAAGCCTGAAACAAGCCTGGAACAAGCCTGGAACAAGCCTGGAACAAACCTGAAACAAGCCCAAAACAAGCCCGAAACAAGCTGGGGACAAGCCTGAAACAAGCCTGGAACAAGCCTGGAAAAAGCCTGGAACAAACCTGAAACAAGCCTGGAGCAAGCCTGAAACTAGCCTGAAACAAGCCTGAAACAAGCCGGGGGCCAGCCTGGAACAAGTCTGCAACAAGCCCGGAACAAGCCTGAAACAAGCCTGGAACAAGCCCGGAACAAGCCTTAAACAAGCCCAAAACAAGCCCGAAACAAGCCTGAAACAAGCCGGGGGCCAGCCTGTAACAAGCCTGAAACAAGCCTGGAACAAGCCTGAAACAAGCCTGGAACAAGCCTGAAACAAGCCTGGAACAAGCCTGGAAAAAGCCCAAAATAAGCCTGGAACAAGCCGGGGACAAGCCTGGAATAAGCCTGGAACAAGCATGGAATAAGCCTGGAACAAGCCTGAAACAAGCCGGGGTCCAGCCTGGAACAAGCTTGAAACAGGCCTGAAACAAGCCTGAAACAAGCCTGGAACAAGCCTGGAACAAGCCTGAAACAAGCCTGAAGCAAGCCCAAAACAAGCCTGGAACAAACCTGAAACAAGCTGGGGACAAGCCTGGAATAAGCCTGGAACAAACCTTGAACAAGCCTGGAACAAACCTGAAACAAGCCTGGAACAAGCCTGTAACTAGCCTGAAACAAGCCGGGGGCCAGCCGGGGGCCAGCCTGGAACAAGTCTGCAAGAAGCCTTGAACAAGCCTAAAACAAGCCTGAAACAAGCCTGGAACAAGCCTGAAACAAGCCTGGAACAAGCCTGGAACAAGCCTGAAACAAGCCTGGAGCAAGCCTGAAACAAGCCTGGAAAAGGCCTGGAACAAGCCTGAAACAAGCCTGGAACAAGCCTGGAACAAGCCTGAAACAAGCCTGAAACAAGCCCAAAACAAGCCTGGAACAAACCTGGAACAAACCTGAAACAAGCCCAAAACAAGCCCGAAACAAGCTGGGGACAAGCCTGGAACAAGCCTGGGAAAAGCCTGGAACAAGCCTGGAACAAACCTGAAACAAGCCTGGAACAAGCCTGGAACAAGCCTGAAACAAGCCTGGAACAAGCCTGGAACAAGCCTGGAGCAAGCCTGAAACAAGCCTGGAAAAACCCTGGAACAAGCCTGAAACAAGCCTGGAACAAGCCTGGAAAAAGCCCAAAATAAGCCTGGAACAAGCCGAGGACAAGCCTGGAATAAGCCTGGAACAAGCCTGAAACAAGCCGGGGGCTAGCCTGTAACAAGCCTGAAACAAGCCTGAAACAAGCCTGAAACAAGCCTGAAACAAGCCTGAAACAAGCCTGGAACAAGCCTGGAAAAAGCCCAAAATAAGCCTGGAACAAGCCGGGGACAAGCCTGGAATAAGCCCAAAATAAGCCTGGAACAAGCCGGGGACAAGCCTGGAATAAGCCTGGAACAAGCCTGAAACAAGCCGGGGGCCAGCCTGGAACAAGCTTGAAACAGGCCTGAAACAAGCCTGAAACAAGCCTGGAACAAGCCTGGAACAAGCCTGGAACAAGCCTGAAACAAGCCTGAAACAAGCCCAAAACAAGCCTGGAACAAACCTGAAACAAGCCCGAAACAAGCCTGAAACAAGCTGGGGACAAGCCTGGAACAAGCCTGGAACAAGCCTGGAACAAGCCTGGAACAAGCCTGGAACAAGCCTTGAACAAGCCTGGAACAAACCTGAAACAAGCCTGGAACAAGCCTGGAACTAGCCTGAAACAAGCCGGGGGCCATCCTGGAAAAAGTCTGCAAGAAGCCTGGAACAAGCCTGAAACAAGCCTGAAACAAGCCTGGAACAAGCCTGGAACAAGCCTGAAACAAGCCTGAAACAAGCCTGGAGCAAGCCTGAAACAAGCCTGGAAAAAGCCTGGAACAAGCCTGAAACAACCCTGGAACAAGCCTGGAACAAACCTGAAACAAGCCTGGAGCAAGCCTGAAACTAGCCTGAAACAAGCCTGAAACAAGCCGGGGGCCAGCCTGGAACAAGTCTGCAACAAGCCTGGAACAAGCCTGGAACAAGCCTGGAACAAGCCCGGAACAAGCCTGAAACAAGCCCAAAACAAGCCCGAAACAAGCCTGAAACAAGCTGGGGGCCAGCCTGGAACAAGCCTGAAACAAGCCTGGAACAAGCCTGAAACAAGCCTGAAACAAGCCTGGAACAAGCCTGAAACAAGCCTGGAACAAGCCTGGAACAAGCCTGGGACAAGCCTGGAATAAGTCTGGAACAAGCCCAAAACAAGCCCGAAACAAGTTGGCACTAGCCCAGAACAAGCCCTCAACAAGCCTGGAACATCATTTCATACTTCATACTTCATAGGTATGAGTACTTTGCATGAAATGTTCCACAGTATGGCATTAAACATGTGCATCAGGAAAGTGTTTTTATTGTTAAAACTAATAGGCTACCCTGAAATACATGTGATCCTGTGAACTGGCTTGCCTCTCCAAAGATCTGGCCTGTAACTCGGCTCGGTGCTTGTGCATCTCCATGGAGACAGATAATTCAAATATCATGTACTTGTTTAACACTGGTGATCTTTGCTCTTAGTGACTTTTGGGATTCCTACAATATATGATATAATACTGTAAACATGTGCAACACATGAAAACATTTTCAAACTTGTCAAACTTGTCAAATGACTTTGCTTAAAATGACTTCACTACAAAATGGAGGTCAGTGATTCGAGTGCTATAGTTTAAATATGAGATTCACAATTACTTTTACACTGCAATTGATCTGTTTGTGTTTTCAAGTGTCTCTGAAAGAAGTTCAAATACACCTTTCTATACAAACATATATTAATGTATCTGGCCTCTATTATTTTAAATTCCAGCATTACTTATCATGAGAGAAAAACAAATTAATCTCATCTGTAATTATTTTAATGAGAATATAATTGTCCGAGTCCTTTGAACAACACTGACTATTGTTGGTTCTGCACCTGTCGAGGAAAAGCTACACAATGACTCTAACGCAATGCCTTCCCATCAGCCCCTTCTCCCATCATCCCCTGCACTAAGCACAATTTCCTGTTGCAAAGGAAAGAGCCACATCCGCCCCCACCCAAATGCACACTGAAGGTAAACACTGTTCTGAGATTGTAGGGTAAAAAGTAAGTTAATGTCTTGTCCCAACCCAGCGTCTTCTCCAAGCCCGGCTTCTTCTCCAAACCCAGATGTGTTCTCCAAACGCAGCGTCTTTTCCAAACCCAGCGTCTTTTCCAAATCCAGGCGTACTCTAATATGGCCATGGTCGTGTGTTTTAAAGCACAGGTGTAAATAGTGCTACTTTTTATCTTTTAGTTTATGCTAAAGGTGAAGTATGTAACTTTTATGAAGGTGGGACCACTTTCCACTTTCTTCTCTCCATGTAGATGTTATTGAAGGTTACACAGAATGGCATTAAACACATCTATCTCCATGGAGACAGTCAAGTGACACCACCAGGATAAATTACAGGCCAGAACTGTGGAGAGGCCCACTCACCGTAACAATACCTGTTTTTCAAGATATTTTTCAGCTATAAAACACCTGTAATGCAATAAATGCTACATAGGAATGATTAATGCTGCATTGTGGAACATTCCAAACAAAGCAATAATGGAGACAAAAAAATTTAAATTACATAGAACATCTTTAACTATAGCATGGAAAAACAATAAAACCCTTTGTTTTTTTTTTTTTGTTTTTTTTGTTTTTTTTCAAACCTTGATTAATCATGTTTTAAGTAAGTGCTTTGCATTTAGACCTGGTTTAAAACTAGATTAGTCCTGATGTAGTCCTGGGTTAGTCCTCGTCTAGTCCTGGATTAGTTCATATTTAGTTTAGTCGCAATTTTAATGTGGTCTATGTGCACCCATAGTGTTGTTCTGGCTGCTAGCATGAGCCCATTTGCAGCGGGAGCTTTGTGTTGAAGGATTGGGTTAAATTGGGCAGAGGAAGTCCTGTGCTTGGACAGCCAGGCCTTTCCTGTTGGAAGGGAAGGTGTGAGTGCTAGTGCACTTAGCCGCTCACACAAAGAGCAGCTGCAGTAGATTAGCATCAGCAGTCCAATACAGCAGTGTAGATAGAGAGTGTTACGTTAGTGCTAGGCAATCATATGACATAATGCAGGATGTTAGCTTTGTACAACAGAACACAAAGTAACTAAAATACAACATCTGAAATATTGTTTGGCTAGCAGTCTTTGGTCTCCCATGTAAAGAGATACATTGGGATAGTTCAAATTCAAAGTTGTTTAAAACTCTTTGCATGACTGTTGGGGAAAATACTTAGAATCATTTGTTTTTGAAGAGTTTGAATGGAAAAGTAACTTGGTTTTGCATTACGCCAATCAGAGCAGAGAGAAGCAGATCAGGTTAACAAATATGACTATAGCACCACTAATAAAAAGTGAAATAACACATAAAAGTTACAATCATTTACTTAAACCTGAAGTCATCATTTTTAATCCCAATCCCTATAATCCCGCCTAGGTATTGGGATGGATAGGTGGTGCTGTATAAATCTATCATTCAGCCCATCCTACTGTACTGTTCCACCTGCTTCTATAATATGCTTACTGTTAAAAATCGGACCAAACTCATAAAAGTAACACACATAGCTGCTAAAATCATAGGACTCCCCACACCCAATCTCACAGATCTAAATAATTGGGCTATTGGACGCTTCGCACTCTACATAATACAGGACTCCACTCACCCCCTCCAGAACCACCTAATCCCTCTGCCTTCAGGACGGAGGTATAAGGCGATCAGGTGCAGGAGGACACAATTAGGTAGAAGCCTGATCCCAGCAGCCATTGCTTTCTTAAACAACAGGCCCCGCCAAACGAGATAGACTTAGCCAAACGAGCCAGGCTTAGCCTAAAGAGTCTAAGTCTATCTCATTTAGCTAAGTCTGACTCTTTTGACTAAGTCTGGTTCGTTTGGCTAAGTCTGTCTAAGTCTGACTTTTTTAGCTAAGCCTGGCTCATTTGGCTAAATTTGACTCTTTTGGCTAAGTCTATCTCGTTTGGCTAAGTCTGGCTCGTTTGGCTAAACCCAGCTTACTTTCTTTTTAACTCGGTTCTGTCAAAGACCTGGACAAGCCCGGCTTTTCTCAGTGACTTTGCAGGAATAGACCTTAAAATGCATAGGCTTGGTTTTCATAGGTCAATGCTATGGCAAGTTAAATCAGAATGTATGCTAATTTAAGTTCCCTGATAGTTTGTGTTCATGTGACAACACAAAATGGTGCCACTATTCCACTCCACTGTTAGTGAAGTGGCCATAAGGTTCAAATGGTTTGTGGAGCTCATCCCAAACAGATACTGATGAGCTTCAAGACTTTACTTTATTGTCCCCGAGGGGAGATTTTTTCCACATACACAGAGCTCGTTTGACATATACACAGATAAACATCAAACATCACAGTCACATAAACACATTACAAAACAGACATTATGCCTCAGCGGGGCCTGTTGTTTAAGAAAGCAATGGCTGCTGGGATCAGGCTTCTACCAAACTGTGCCCTCCTGCGCCTGATCGCCCTGTACCTCCGTCCTGAAGGCAGAGGGATTAGGTGGTCCTGGAGGGGGTGACTGGAGTCCTGTATTATGGAGAGTGCGAAGCATCCAATAGCCCGATTATTTAGATCTGTGAGATTGGGTGTGGGGAATTCTATGATTTTATCAGCTATGTGTGTTACTTTTATGAGTTTGGATGGGCTGAATGATGGATTTATACAGCAGCAGTAGGTGTGGAGGAAAAGTCCTTTGAGTTTTCAATGAGGATTTTCATGTTTATTCTTCCAAACACTGTAAATCTCCCATAGCATTATATAGGCCCTTATAATCCATCTGAAATTATGACAGTAAATTCTAAACTAGAACATGAACGCATCTTATTCTTTAGACCTACATGTGTTTTTACTTCCATACAAAGTTTTATAATGACTGATGAATCTCCGTCTGTGCCCACACAGCACGAGGCCTGAAGATAAGGAAGGATATTGTGAGAGCTGTGTCTGTGACGGCCTCTTGCAGCTGCACTTTGAATGAACTCCTCTGCAGCTTTAGCTTCACAAAACAAAGACGTCAGTGTGTCACATGGAGTTAGCATTCACGCTATGTTAGTCCTCTCCTCAGATACACCGTCCTCTGTGAGCAAAGAGCTGCTTTTCACATTTGGGTGTGTGGAGCGTTTGTGTTGAAGTCAGGGACAGCTCTTTGTAAAAGTGAAGAGAAGCCAACAGAGGAAACTGAGATTAGAATAACGCTAATTACTTAAACTAATATTGAAAATTGTATATTTATATATATATATATATATATATATATATATATATATATATATATATATATATATATATATATATATATATATATATATATATATATATATATATATATATATATATATATATATATATATATATATATATATATATATATATATATATATATATGTTTTTTTTTTATTTTAGTGAACTATCGCTAAACGGCTCCATACAATATTAATGTTTTGCAACTCTCTCAGTCATTATTCAAGTTCTTTATTGTTCAGCAGTGTTCAACATATAAAAACAAACAGATGCAATATGAAATAATCTGCAGAAGAAGTGAGAAAGGGGAACAGTCATGGTGGCTGGCTGTAAATGGAGTGAAAGAAAACTTAAACTGTTCCCAAATAAATACTGAGCGAATTCAAGTGTGGACGAGAGGAACACTCCTGTGTCTGTGGAAGAGCAGAACACTCAGAGTTTACTCAATCATATTTAATAACTGACTAAAAATCTTACCTTTTTTCTTTTACTTTACCGAATATAGTTTATAATGTTACTTCCTGGTTGGACACACCAACAGATGTGACATATGTAGAGCTAATTCCATAACTATTACCTAGCAACAATAATGTAAACAAGGCTGGGCTGAAACATGTCTAAATTACACAACAGTTACTGCCCCTGTGTTTGGATGGAAGAGGTAGTGTTGAGGTTCAGTTGCAGCGTTTCAGATCTCTGCTCTTCTTCCTGTATTTTTGTAATTTTCCTTTCATCTCAAACTGCCATTTCACTGATGTGAAACTATGATTAATATTTAACACAGGTTCTATCCACCAATCCAAGTAAAAAAACAAAAACTAATTTGCACCGTAAGCTTGTACAGCACAATGCAAACAGGAGGTGTTCTTTATATGATAATAGAACTAGCCACATTTAAAATATGAGTCAAAAGCAATTAGACTGAATCCATAAGACCAGTGAAACCTGTGCTATGGTGGAGCTGTGACACATAGACAGTATGCTAGATTATTACACTCATTACCTTAGTATCTGCAGGAGCTTTAGCCTTGAGCATAGAGCTGTTTCCTGTGAACTTTAGCATCAGAAGAAAATGAGAAAGAGCACATACTGGAGAAATATCATAAACTTACTTTAGACCGAAGGAGACTTTATACAACATAAAGACTGGGGCTCAAAGACTGGAGCACATTTGGGTGAAGAGAGGAAGGTTGTTCTAGATATCACTGGGTTAACAACTCTCCCTGAAGTGCCTGTACCTCATGTTTCCCATTGGAGTCAAACATGTCTCTCTCCTGCACAGATGTATTTACAGATGTATTTTTTAAGTAGCTCTTGCGCAGGAAGTGTGTGTTAGCACGCTAGTTGTTGTTGTTTACTGCTCTGTTCACTTTTAAGATGGAGGGTCAATCACCAGCTTGTCTCCTTCTCTGGAAATGTTATTGCATTACCTGAAATGTTGCACAGTATGGCATTCTATTCCAGGTGTTATTATTGTGCTGTCAGGTCCTGATGAGGCTGGGGAAACACAAGAACATCAGCCCACCCTCCACACCCTGCACTGGCTTCCTGTTCACCTCCGCAGCGAGTACAAGGTCCCATCTCCACACCCACCTCTATCTCCACGGTGACGCACCTGAGCCATGACTCGGTCAGGCCAATGGCACCGTCTGCCCCCACCGAGGACACGGCTCCAGACCATGAGAGACATTCAAAACATGCATCGTCACCGAGAGAGGACTCCCCTGGCCACAGATCTGACTTATAACTCGGCTTGATGGCATCAGCTGCGATGCTACAGGCAGCAAACTGTAGGCCAGAAAAGTTACAGAGTGCAGCTTTAGTATTTGCAGCCCCTATTTAACTTCAAATCTCTTTCCTACTGTTCCTTAAACTGGACTTTTCCACAAACAGAACTTGATGTCAAGCTTAACTTCAGCTTCTGTTCTTTGTGACATGGAACAGGCTGGATTTTGCTCTCAGCGCCAGACGTGATTACAAAGAGGCCAGCTCCCTGTGGGGCTCCTGCGTCACCTTGGCGTCACGTATGCTCTCTCTCTCTATCTCTCTCTCCCCTCTCTACCCTCTCTCCCCTTCTTACATCTTCCCTCCCTCCATGTCTCTCTGATTCCTCTACAGTCACAACATAACACTCAGATTTCCTTCAAAGGCGTTTGCAGTTATAAATACATGTGACATGTGTTTGAAGATGCTCACGTCTTTGAGACTAGCTGACGATGGATGAGACGCTTGGGCTGATGTCAGCACAGAATGTACAGGTCTATTACTGCTAAAGGACGAGCACCGGCTCTACTCTGAGCTCATACCATGACGCTGTGCTCACCAGACACATTACGGCGGAAACTCATTTACGCTTGTATCCGTCATCTTGTCCTTTCGGTCATTACCCAAAGCTCATGACCATGGGTGAAGGTAGGAACAGAGATCTAAACCAAAACTAAAGCAGGACTAGACCAGAACTAAACCACGAGTGCACCAGGACTAAACCAGGACTAAACCAGTATTTACTCAGAGGAAAGAGGAACCACAAATCAAGTAAGAGTACTGTTACTTCAATAAAAAATACTCAAGTACGAGTAAAAGTATGCTGCTAGAAAAGTAACCGAGTAAATGTAACTGAGTACTACCCACTCTGACTGCATCCTCATTAAAAATTTTGAGTTGTGCTTGTTTAATTTTTTTTAAAACAACAAGGTCGTCTTCTCTGAGGCTCAGGAATCGCTCTGTTTCAATTTTCTCTTGATAGTTTTGTCACAGGTAAAATGTCTGGACCTGTGAAGTTTTAAGTCCATAAACCTTTCTTGGACGCTCTCTCTGTGTTGTTTGGGTTAAGGTTGAAAATGGAGTTGTAATTTATTGTCATTATTGTAAATATTATTCTAAGTGAATAAAAAAATGTGGAACACTAATGCCAAGGCAACCAAAAGCATCTGGTAAAGAGACATCATGTAACTTTTCTGGCGGAGCGATTGACTCCATGGACATTGTTTTTTTTTTTTTTTTATGTTTCACAATATAGCATTAAACTAATTTATCTCCATGGAAATAAGTGGAGGGCTACCAGACTAGAATACATGTCAGGTCTGTGGAGAGGCGATGTTACACATGTATATGAAAAATATATAAATATATACATTAACTGTTTATACATTTGTAATTATACACATTTACTATATATAGAGCAGAGCCAAAACTTTTATTGAAGACTCAAAAATGAGAAGTGAATGTACTGCTCACTCCAGAAAACAGAGAGACCAGTGAAATGATGGAGCAATGAGGAAGATGAGTGAGATGCAGACGACGAGGATGACAATGAGGAGGATGAGGATGGTGAGGAAGATGAGAACAATGAGGATGATGACGATGAGGACAGTGAGAAGGATGAGTGCAATGACAATGAGGAGTATGAGGACATGAGGAAGATGAGGACATTGAGGAAGATGAGGACAATGAGGAGGATGAGGACAGTGAGGAAGATGAGAAAGATGAGGGCAATGAAGACGATGAGGAGGATGAGGACAATGAAGACAATGAGGGAGATTAGTACAATTAGCACAATGAGGATGGTGAGGACAATGAGGACGATGATGAAGAGGACAAAATGGATGGTGAGGATGATAAGGGTGATGAGGATGATAAAGACGATAAGGATGATGAGGACAGTGAAGAGGATGAGGACCATGAAGATGATGAGGACAGTGAGTACGATGAGGACGGTGAGCAGGATGAGGACGGTGAGCAGGATGAGGACGACAAGGACGATGAGGATGGCGAAGACGATGAGGACGGTGAGGAGGATAAGGAAGATGAGGATGACAAGGAGGATGAATATGGTAAGGACTGTGAGGAGGATGAGGACGACAAGGACGACGAAGATGACGAGAAGGCTGAGGATGGTGAGGATGACGATGATGATGTGGAGGATGAGGGCAGGTTCCAGGGAGAAATACACTCCATGGGGGCGTGGACCTTGAGTCCTGTGTACAAACTAACTTTGTGGACCCGCTCTACATCTTGTCTATATGAAAAAATTCTGCTACATTTAAAGCCTCAGTATGTAACTTTTTTGCAAAAAGTAGACAAATAAAAGCAAGTTTACTTCATTTTGGATGTTTTTATTTTACTGAAAAAAACAAAACATGTGTCCTTCCTGTGAGCCAGGTTGTATCTCCACAAACCTGACTCCTAGGACCTCCTCCTGCTTGTTTCTATGGAAATGTTGTTCCTTTTGCTATAATATTCCACATATGGCTTAAACATATCTATCTCCACAGGGAATGTTGGCACATGTGGCTCTGTTTCCTCCAGGTCATGAACCTCCTTCAGAAACTTACATGGTATGGCTTTAATTCATAATCAACAGTTTATTGAGAATGATTCAGTCTTTGTATCCTATGGGATCATTCATAGTTCCTTACTATTGTGTAAAAAAAAGTACCAGGTGATATATATATATTTTATATATATTTTATATATATATTTTTTTTAATTCACTTTAAATTGTCAGAAAAATTGTCCTTTTGTTTAAAAACTGTTCCTACATTTTGGATAGCATTTTCAGCTCTACTCTCTGCTATTTTTAACTTTTTTCTCAACATGTCACAAACCCAAACATACTATTTACATACATAAGATACTCTGCCATTGATGAAGTAATAAGTAAATACAAAAACATGAAAACCACGCACTTGAGAACATTTAAGAGAGTCCTTAAAACCTGATCTGTTCTGGGTCTATGGGCTGATGTAATCCCTCATCATCATAATAATAATGATAATAATAAATAAAGATGCTTCACACAGTTCAAGACCCTAAACCCAAACCTGCCAAACAGAATTGAAAAGAAACAGATAAAAGTAGATGCAGGTATTTGAAGATGGTGGGTTTGGATGAGACTCTAACGTGTTTGGTTCCAGAGGGAGGGGGCAGCAGCGGAGAATCAGAATCCTTTTATTGCCATCGATCAAACTAGGAGTTTGTGAACACAGTTCACAAACTAGGAACTTACTTCAGTGATAAAGTGCAACATAAAACACACTGAATAAATACAAATACAAATAAGGGCATGCACAAAGTTAAAAAGATATGCTTGAAAAATAAAATAAAATACTTAAAGGTAGAAAATATATACAACAGCAGCATCAGAACAACAGTGCAAACATGACTTACTAAAGTGACCGGTGTTATAAAGTGTCCAGTTTTGTCCAAATATTATAAAGTGTTCATGAGACAAACGGCGGAGGGGAAGAAACTGTTCTTATGACGAGAGGTTCTGGTCTCAATGGACCGTAGCCTCCTGCCAGAGGGAAGTGGCTCAAATAGTCCATGTCCAGGGTGAGAAGTGTCAGCTGCTATACGACCTGCTCGCCTCCGAGTCCTGGAGACGTACAGGTCCTGTAGAGATGGAAGGCTGCAGCCAATCACCTTCTCAGCAGAGCGCACAATGCGCTGCAGTCTCTGTCTGTCTCTGGCAGTGGCCCCAGCGAAGACCCTGTCCCTCAGGTTTTATGTTTAGTCCTGATGGGATTATCATTGCATTGTTTATGTTCTGAAGTGTACGTTTTAACACAGATTATATGAGGCTTTGGGACTAAAACAGCTCTATTCTAAGCCTCATTGTTACGCTGTCACTGTGTAGTCACTTAAATGAACATATTCAGATACAATATTTCCTACTATTTTAAAATATATTCATTCACTTGGGGCTTTTTGTCATATACAGATTATGCGACTTGGTTTATTTTTGTAACAGTGAAGTTGTTTGTGGAGTTCCTTCCTTTGAGCTTGTGCCCGGACACAGCCGTGTCCTTCATTCATTCATTGGCCAGATGGATCCTGAATGATTTCCTAAAATATCGACCAGGAATGTCTCCCCAATATCTAGTTTTAAGTGATTCTATAAATAGAGTATTAACTGCAGTCAGAACTGAAGCTGCTTGTCCTTTTGACAGGATTCAATTTTCTTTTGCAATGTAGTGACCAAAGTAAAAGAAGAAAAAGGAGAAACATCATCACAAACGATGCTAACCTTTTAGCTCCAAGTTTTACTCTATTTATACAGCATAATACTCTATATTTTTCAGGTTTATTTTAAATTGGATGGATGGTTCCACTATGAGGCACAGAGGGCTCCTTCACAAAACGTGTAAGTGCAAACATGAAGCACATGTGGAGTTTATGATCTATAAGTGTTTGAGACCGGTCTGGTTCCAGTTCTGTTTGTTCTTTGTGATCAACCCAAAATAACAGGTCAGATCCTCCAGCTCCAAGGTCAGATCCCCCAGCTCTAAGGTCAGATCCTCCAGCTCTAAGGACAGATCCTCCAGCTCCAAGGTCAGATCCCCCAGCTCTAAGGTCAGATCCTCCAGCTCTAAGGACAGATCCTCCAGCTGAGGTCGTCCTCACAAAGATCAGCTCAAACTCTGGAGGTTGGTCCTGACAGGTCGCCCTGCAGCTCTGAAACAGACCTTCAGGTTTATGAAGGAAAAACATTATAACATGATTCAGAGATACAAATCCAGTTCTGTAATGCACTGAATCATTCACCATAGTTAAATCAATACAATTTTAATATTTGAGCAAAATTGGGAGTAATGCAGTTACAAATATTCTATTGTTAAACAGGGAACTTTTATTTTATAGTATGAACCGGGGGACTTTTATTTTGTAAACACAGTTGTACTTCCACGTTCTGACTCTGCCCATGTTCAGATTAAAATTAATTTATTCTCTGATTCACAGACGTTACATAATGGTCTGTTGCAAAAATCTCTCCATCTCCACAGCTCTCCAGAACACACCAAGCAAACTGAAGGCGGGGGGGTTCAGAACTAAACTAAAATAATAGAGGAAATATCATGAAAACACATATAGACCTGTAACTTGTCTTCACGGAGATACATCAGTTTAATGCCACACTGCGGAACAACCAAAGGTAATAGTGATGCAGCAGAACATGCTGAATCTTCACATACTTTCTATAACTGTTGAGATATGTTAATAGAGGGGAGGGGCCTGTAGAGTTGTTAAGTGTGATGTCACTTCGGGGTCCATCAGAAGATTCAAAACAATGAACATGTTTAAAATGTCCACTATAAGCTAACACGGTTATAAACATGGATCTACTGTATGGTTATAACTGTGATAGAAAGTGTACGAGGGAGGCTGAGGTAAGAAGCTAGGCTAGGCTAAGCTAGTGTTAGCAATGAACAGTAGTTAGTGAGATAGATTATTACTGCATTATTTATATATTTGATACAGATTGAGGTTAAGTGCTTTTGAAAGTAACTATCTCTGGTTTGAGGAATAAGGAACAAACATAAAGCTCAAAATCAGCTGTGAAGTTTCTGATTGGACCCAGAAATGACATCATTCTGCACAAAGTGAGAGTTGACCTACACTGTTTTTGAAAGTTAATGAATTATGTGAATGACCTGAAGTTTGTGAGGTTGTGACTTTGTGTTGTAACATTCAGATCTACAGTTTTGTGATAAAAGTACACAGCCTTTCTGGGTCATACTTAATTTTTCTCTTATCAATAACATGACCAAAGTTCTGAGAGAAGGTTCAAAACTAATTCAAATAATATAACAGTTTAATGCCAAACTGCAGAACATCCCAGGCAAAGAAACAAGTAGAATCTTAGCATTCTATAACTTGGCAACAGTTTCAAGGGGCAAGAGCCTTGTCTATAACTTAAGACTTTATAGATTATGTTTTACGATGTTAATGTTCCTGTACAAAGTGAGAGTTGCCCAGAGTTGTTTGTGGAAGGCGATGACTTCAAAACAAATATCTCTGACAAGTCCAGACCTGACTCCGGCCCCACCCAGCACAAGGTTGAGCAGAACACTCTGAGGCGTTTTTCTCTTTACAGGTTACATATTTTGAAGAGGACGTTACACTTGGAAAGATTACATGTACTCAAGTAGATTTTGCTGGTATTTTTCTATCTTCATTCTTTTAAACTGGCACAAAGTAAAATGAAATTTCCCATTCAGTGGAGCCATAATTCTCTCTAAAGGCCTTGTCAGGTGTGTGTTATGAGTTGTCAGTCCTCAGTGGTCAGTCCTCAGTTGTTAGTCCTCAGTTGTCAGTTCTCAATTGTCAGTTGTCAGTGGTCAGTCCTCAGTTGTCAGTCCTCAGTCGTCAGTCTTCAATTCTCAGCTGTCAGTCCTCAGTTGTTAGTCCTCAAGCATCAGTTCTCAGCTGTCAGTTGCCAGCCCATAGTTCTCAGTCGTCAGTCCTGAGTTGTCAGTCCTCCATTATCAGTCCTCAGTTATCAGTTCTCAGTTGTCAGTCCTCAGTTGTCAGTCCTCACTTCTCAGTCGTCAGTCCTCACTTCTCAGTCCTCACTTGTCAGTTCTCAATTTCAGTTGTCAGTTGTCAGTCCTCAGTTGTCAGTCCTCAGTTTTCAGTTGTCAGTCCTCAGTTCTCAGTTGTCATTTGTCAGTCCTCAGTTGTCAGTCCTCAGTCCTCAGTTCTCAGTCGTCAGTCCTCAGTTGTCAGTCCTCAGTTCTCAGTTCTCAGTCCTCAGTCGTCAGTCCTCAGTTTTGGAGGGGCAGCTGGAGAGAGCCTGAGGAGATGACATCCTTGGACGTTTCAGCTGGAGAGAGCTCCAGGAGGAAGCATCATGAGGAGGTGCAGCTCAAGCGAGCCTGAAGAGGTGTCATGAGGAGGTGCAGCTGAAGAGAGCCTGGGGACACATCCTGAAGAGGTGCAGCTGGAGAGAGCCTGAGGAGGAGACATCATGTCGAGGTGCAGCTGGAGAGAGCCTGAGGAGGAGAAGTCATGAGGAGGTGCAGTTGGAGAGAGGCTCAGGGGGAGATGTCATGAGGAGGTTCAGCTAGAGAGAGCCTGAAGAGGCATCATGAAGAGGTGCAGCTGGAGAGAGCCTGAGGAAAAGGAGTTTTGAGAAGGTGCTGCTGGAGAGAGCCTGAAGCCACGTCCTGAGGAGGTGCAGCTGTGGAGAGCCCGAGGAGACATCATGAGGAGGTGCAGCTGGAGAGAGCCCGAGGAGTCATTATGTCGAGGTGTAGCTGGAGAGAGTCATGAGGAGGTGCAGTTAGAGAGAGGCTGAGGGGGAAATGTCATGAGGAGGTTCAGCTGGAGAGAGGCTGCGGAAGAGACGTCTTAATGAGGTGCAGCTGGAGAGAGCCTAAGGAGGAGCAGTCATGAGGAGGTGCAGGAGAAAAACACTCTCTAAATTTAACACCCAGACATTCAGGAGGCAGAGCTGTGGGCCAAAAGGAACAGACCAAGCAGTTAAATATGTATTAATACTTGGGGGAGACACTAACTGGAGGCACTGCACTGTCTAAAGATCTGTTACTCAAGCATTCTGAGCTTTATTTCAACACAATCTGACTTTAAAGAACTGACTTACATTGCAGTCGCAAGCCAACAGTTTGTCACTCTCACCTTTTTGTTGAAAATTACCTAAATATGAAAATTTTCATCAAGTTTTCAGAGATCTTAAAACTTATTTGGCAGGATGGATGGATGGTTGCTATTGTGTCACCATGGTAACTGCTGAACATTCCGCCATAGACATACATGAAGCCCCCCACACCCCTCCAGTAAATCTCCAGTCACTGTTTTGGAGCATAATCCGTCACCTGCTGATCTGCATAGAGATGTTACTGCTTTCCCCAAAATGCCACACTATGGGACATTCCAGGCAGATAACACTGAGACAAACAGATGGTGGACCCCTCACTAGAAAAGTTACATAGTGCTCCTTTAAAACTGCTTTTCCCCATAACTGAACACTGTGTGATGGTTCTTTGTTTAGTGCGTTCTGTGGCGTGTTATCTGGAGCTTCTGTCGACATGGGATCTGATTCAAGAGTAACAGCTTATGACAAAACCAGACGAGAGCACAAAATGTTCCCTGTACAAACATGAAACATTTGATGTCTGTGTCCCTCAGCCGTCCAGGCCTGATCCTGTGTGACCCTCAGCCGTCCAGGTCTGATCCTTAGTGCAAGAAAAATATAACATCTGTCATTATGACAAAATGACACAGCACTGTTTGGCTGCTCATCCAAGCTGCTTGTTCAGTTGTGGTCAGATTACTGCTGGATACTGCCTTGTATCTATCTGAAGGGAGGAGCTAATTAAATTGAAACTAAAAACACCTATTGTTAGACCTAGTTTAGCCCAAGATTAGACCTGGAAAAGTATTGTTATAGACCTTGTCTAGCACGAGATTAGACCTGGGAAAGTCCTGTTATAGACTTGGTTTAGATCTGAGGCACCAAAGTCAATATTTTTCTTTGCTGTGAAAGGTTTGAGAGCTTTAGTTGTGTTTCACTCAGTTGTATCATTACATCACTGTATGTTGTCATCCCTCATGACTTCTTTAGGAAAGCCCCAGTTTTAAGTATTGGCAGGTGGTCCTCAGCCTGACACGCCCACATGACTGTTGGCTCGTGCTGATCACATGATCACACGTCTTTGAACTGCAGCATGAGTAAACAGCTTGAATTTACTCCCCACACCAGTGTGCACAAGAAATTAGTTCTTTTAAGGGAATTGAACACAGTCCTTTTCCAGGCCATGAACACAGTTATTTTAAGGGCCTTGAACTCAAATGCAGGTTTTATGTAACTTTTGCTCCTCTGGCTTCAGGCACATCTTTTGGGAGGTGCATCTTGTGGTTTCTCTGAGTTAGGGAAGAAAGTAACAATGATGATAATAATAACTAAATAAATAAATTCATTAATAAAAAAAAAAAAAAATAATAATAATAATAATAATAATAATAATAATAATAATAATAATAATAATAATAATAATAATAATATGGCGGTGTTGTGATGACAGTCAGAATTGACAGAGTAAAAGTATTAGCTCAAGTTAAAGGGAAACAATAAAATATAAACTGCACTTAAAGGTAATGTACCGTTTTACGTCTTAAAATATGAAAACCCTTTAAACAGTTTGCAGCAGTGTGCATATTCCTCACTTTCCCAATTACTCATCTCTACTATATAAGCTCCTGCTGTCCTGTTACAGGGCGGCCCTGGTGATCAGGGGGCCCTATCATATAAGTGCACCTGCCCCTAACACTCCCTGTTGTCTCTCCACAGGACGACCTGCGGTGACCCCACAAAGCCTATTTAAACATTTGTTTATAACTCAAAATTATCTGTAAAATAAACATCTTCTGTAACTTCCTGTGTTGGTCTCTGGAGCCGCGGGTTTTAACAACTTTCAGAGGCCAGAACAGAGGTAGAGCTAAAAACAGCTAGCATGCTAACACTGCACCAGCATTCAAAAATAATACAAACACTTAGTAATCAGATGCAGACAGCGCACCATGGTCTCATTTTGACATTCAGAGCTGATTTTACATAAAATCTTAACTGGACAAAAGGTACAACCCCTTTTGTGCAGATGATGCAGATGTGGGACTATAGCTTGTTCAGATGTTCTTATTTTATGCAGTTTCCTCCTTCCTCTGTGGGCCATACGGCTTCAGGTCCTTCAGGGTTAGACATTTATGTGATTGGCTCTTTGCACAGCAGCTCGTGGGCTAGTTCAGGTCACTAATGCGCTCTCCCTTTCCACCTTTATTAAAACTGTGGGCTTTTTAGTAAAAAGCTGTAAAATGAAAAATAAACTCTGATGAAATTCATAGAGATTCATCTTTACAAGAGGAAAACATTTCTGGTTTTAAAAGATGGTTTGGTTCAATGCTAACGCTAATGCTTTCTTTAGCATTACACTTAATACATTAAGAGCGTAAATAAGCAAAGCAACAATATACGACCCATTGGAAATAACAGAACAGTTATGTGCACTCGTCAAAAATATTGAAAATCTGACCCTAACTGATACTAAAACTAGTATCGAGTAGTATTTTTCACAGTTATTTATACTAAGAAAGTCCCATTGATAGGACAGAAAATAATGTTTCCTGAATAGCTTTAGAATGATCTTGAGCTGTATCAGAACAAGGATTAGACACATAGACTAGTATACACCCATGGACCACTATGGAAACTACCTGGACCACTGAGGGATTACACAGATATAAGGACACATGGGATTTTTGGGAGTGTTTTTATTATCATCATGGTATCGGTATCAGTATTGAGTATCAAATCTATTCCTTATATCGAAATGGAGTTTTAAATGTTAGCATTGTGACAGCACTCGCAACTTTAAAACCTGTGGATATAAACTGAACTGTTCTTGTCGATGTAATCCGTACATTGCATGTACGATGCTGAAGACTACAGTCTCTTGTTGTCCTTTGTGTTGGTTCCTCCTTCCATCTCATCAGGCACATTGTTCTGATCACATCCTCTGGCAGTGTAGAGGATATCCAGGAGGATGCGTTCGTGTTCACATCCCGTGTGCGAAAAAAACAAACACTGGCAACTACTATTGTCCTGCTGCATGACCAGCAGACCCCCCCATCCCACCCCCCTGTCTCACTAAGTCACATGACCAACACAAACCCCCCGTCTCACTGAGTCACATGACCAACACAAACCCCCCGTCTCACTGAGTCACATGACCAACACAAACCCCCCGTCTCATTGAGTCACATTACCAACTGAACCCCCCCCGTCTCACTGATTCACATGACCAACTGAGTCATAGTCACATGACCAAACATGTGAAAATAGATACCGAGACACCAGTAAAACCTAAAAATTCAAACACAGTATTCTCCACTACTACATACTCCACTCTACTCTAGACTATATAAACACAGTATTTTGATACTTCCTGGTTGGACAACTATGATGTAGGTGTTACCTAGCAACCATAATGTAAATTAAAGCCGCAAGCGGCGATGATGGCCCTCGCCCCCCACGCAACCGCCCCCCCATGCAACCGCCCGGGGTCAGCCATCGCCCCCCACGCACCACTCTCCCCACCCAGCCACCCCCCTGCCGCTATCCACCCCCTTCACACAGTTTCTACATATGTGTGGACATCGCATTATAATGACGGTCCATGGCTTTGAACTGGCAACCTCGTGCACAATACAGGTATGGTGTAATTGACTTTTTTGCCCCTTTTGAGGTTCACAATTATCTCCCCAAGTTTCATGCCAATCGGACAAAGTTGTGTCTTTTACCTGGCTTGTAGGGGGCGCTATAGAGGTCACTGGCCACGTGCTCATTATGTTTCTCTTTTCACAGTTTTATTCTGTATCAATGATTAGAATTTGAGCTTTCTAGGCTGATCAATGTGTCTGTGAGAGGGAATCAATTATGCAGGAAAGCATATTTTGACAGTGTGCTGTGCATAAACCAGAAAGAATATCCCCAAAAAGTGGATGTTTATTGACAATAATCATGTGTACATGCTGTATGTGGAGTTTGAGGTAATTTGGATGAAAAACCTAGGACTAGATAGGTTTCATTTGCACTTAAGGAAAAGTCATGTAGGAATTTAAATCCAATGATGAAGTCATATTTTGAGGGTATCCTACTCATGAACCATAAAGAATATCCCCAAAACGTGGATGATTGTTGACAATCGACATATGTACATGCTGTATGTGGAGTTTGATGAAATTCGGATGAAAAACCTAGGAGTAGATATGATTCATAGACATGCAAGTCAAAGTGCCAAGTGCCAATTTTTTTTCAATTCATGGCGCCCCTGGTGGCCAACATGGAAAATAACCCATGGCCATAATGTAATTTTTTGTTTCTTCTGAGACCAAGAATGGATTCCCCAAATTTCGTAGGAATCTGATAATGTTGGCGTTTCACCCCTATGGTAGGGGGCGCTATAGTGTTCATTTTGATTAAAATTAATATTGCATTCCATTCATGCCCCAATCTCGCATACGTGATGTGAATGTGAGCTCTGTACGGCAATGCCTGTGGTCGTGAGAGGACATCGAAAAAACAGGAAACGAAGGCGTTTTTCGGCGGCAGCGTACAGGCGAACCGTGTGGAATTCGGAGAAAACGTGGATAATTTATGAAAACCCATGTGTCTGGATGTGGCATGTGAAATCTGAGCTCATTTGGACCAAAAACCTGAGACTAGTAGCGTTTTGAAAACACGCTGCGAATGAAGTGGCGAATTTTTGATCCAAAATGGCCGACTTCCTGTCTGTCATAGGGCAGCGCTATAATTATATTTTTGGCTTCTCTCTATGAGCTCTATCACTGGTATGAATTTCGTCAAAATCTGAGTCGGGCCTTTCTATTAAATTGAAAATCTCAAAATTTCTAGGTGGCGCTGTCGAGCCGGTGTGCTTCGGACATTGTCGCGATGCCAATTTTATGAAATTTTTCGCCGAGCCGGTCAATCCTATACCTATATGTGGGACTTTTCGTTGACATTCAGGGGGTGAAAACTGCGATCCTTTTGGCGGGAAAAAAAAAATAATAAGAAGAAGAAACCCAGGAAGAACAATGCCCCTCGCCATCACTTCGTGAGTGGCGAGGGCCAACAAGGGCCAAAACGTACACAATAGTCATCTTGTGATGGGGCTAACAACAGACTGTATAAAGAAGGGCCTAAGTGAGTGTGACGTAACCCACAATGTTTGGCTCCAGTCAAATGAAGTTCATCGAGGCTAGGAGTTAGCCAATTTGGAGCAGAGTTCTATATTTGGAATTCCAACCTTGAGTATCATGGTGACCAAAGTTGATGGAGCCAGAAGCGCGCCCATGATCACTTCCTGTTTGGAACGCGGCAGCTTAAATATGTCCATTTATATATACATTCTATGGGGTTAACATATGTTTATCGTGTTTACCAATAGTGTTTTTACTCACCAACTTAAAGAGCTTAGAATCACAATAATCGATCACATCTCCTCAAGCATGTCAAGTGTTTTCTGTCTTTGTTGATTCAGAAAAGTCCAAAGTTTTTGTCCCAATAAAGAAGCATTCATAGTGCTTAGGGGCATGGACAAGGCTTGAGCACACTGGGGACCCTTCTCCAGACATCAAAACCATTGTTTACGCCTATTTCTAGTGTATATGTTTTAGCTAAGGAAGCTGAGAGGTACAGAATACAGGGAAGGTATCAGACACAAAGACAGGTCTCAGCAGTAACAAGCCACTGTCTATTCAACAACAAACTATAGACATTTTTTCCAGCATCTTAACTTAATAATAACCTGCCCCAATTTTATAATTATTAGCTACTTTACACTTGCTAATGACTAATTGGAGTTAGCCTGAGAGTAGCTGCCAAAGGAGTTTGTGAAAAGAACCAGACAGAAATAGTCAAAGGTTAAAATAGGTCATAGGTTTTTGTCAGTCGGAGGAGACACTTCAAATGGAACAAAGATCGTTCAGTTGCATGACCGTGATGTGTTCTTAAAATAATCATTATCAGGATGTAGGAGGAGGCACCCTGCTGGAGGAAGCACCCAGCAGGAGGAGGCACCCAGTAGGAAGAAGCATCCAGCTGGAGGAAGCACCCAGCTGGAGGAAGCACCCAGCTGGAGGAAGCACCCAGCAGGAGGAGGCACCCAGTAGGAGGAAGCACCCAGCTGGAGGAGGCACTCAGCAGGAGGAAGCACCCAGCTGGAGGATGCACCCAGCTGGAGGAGGCACCCAGCAGGAGGAAGCACCCAGCTGGAGGAGGCACCCAGCAAGAGGAAGCACCCATCTGGTGGAGGCACCCAGCTGGAGGAAGCACCCAGCTGGAGGAGGCACCTCAGGAGGAGGCACCCAGCAGGAGGAAGCACCCAGGAGGAAGCACCCAGGAGGAGGCACCCAGCTGCAAGAGGCACACAGCAGGAGGAGGCACCCAGCTGGGAGAGGCACTCAGCAGGAGGGGCACCCAGCAGGAGGGGCACCCAGCAGGAGGAGGTACCAAACAGTAGGAGGCACCCATCAGAAGGATGCTCCCAGCTGGAGGAAGCACCAGCACCCAGGAAGCACCCAGCTGCAGGAGGCACACAGCAAGAGGAGGCACCCAGCTGGGGGAGGCACTCAGTAGGAGGGGCACCCAGCAGGAGGGGCACCCAGCAGGAGGAGGTACCAAACAGGAGGAGGCACCCATCAGAAGGATGCTCCCAGCTGGAGGAAGCACCAGCACCCAGTTGGAGGAAGTAGAGGAGGCATGTTTTGAATTGGTCAGGTACTGGAGTGCCCATGTACAAAGGCCCCACATGGAACCTGGGTTATTGTCACCATGGAGATGTTATTATTTTGTCAGAAATGTTCCACAGTATGGCATTAAATGTTTCTATGGTGCATTTATTTAATGAAAGGTGTTTTTATTATAATTTCCCTGAAAAACATGTGCACTTTCTGTGAGCAGGGTCACCTCTCCACATATCTGATCAGTAACCTGGTCTGGTGGCATTACCATCTTGTCTCCATGGAAATAAATGATCTTTATAGCAAATTTGTGTAACATTCCAGGCAAAGCAATATCACCTCCATGGAAACAAGCGGGTGGCAGACCTCCACCAGAAAAGACATTACTTTTAATATATTTAAGATTTAACATTTTTGTTTCTTTCCATTAATTTTCTGGCAGTGTCACATTATGTATTTATTATTATAGTGTCTCTTATTGGAAGCCTGAAGGAAAGTGTTAATTAAACAAGCCACATCACAGATGAACTGCCCAAGGCTTTTAATTATAGCCTGAAATTAATGAAGAGATGTGTAAGGCTCTTGTTCTGAGCCCACTGCACATGGACAAAACAGACCAGTTCCTGATAAAAAAATAAAATAAAAAAAAAAGGTTTACATAGTTTACAAGCATTATCTCTCAGAAAGGTTCTTAGCAACCAAAGAGCTCCCATCCCATAATAGTTGGGTTTATTTGCACATCGCCCTTGCATGCGAGCCAAGTCCAACAGGAATCAAGTGGTCTTTAGCACTAGCGTTCAAACATGTAAACACAAAACGCTCGCCTGATTCTGAGTAGGAATAACACTATTCTGTCTCGGTTCCGTTTTTATTTATACAGCACATTTAAGGACATCCTTGAAGTTGAAGTATTATCGTAGCACTGAACCAAAGGCTCCACAGTGGACATGGACCAGATAAAGCTGTTTACACAGCGGACTGTCTGAAAGCCGTTATCAGGGTGGACACTTCCTCTGGGGATGTGTCACGGTGTAGGTGTATGGAGCGAAATTGTGTATGAAGAGTTAAAGCAGCGGTATTAGATTTTTCCATGTAATTAAAGACATGATAAAGACATGATAGTTATTGAGATTGCTCTATAGCCTAGTTATAATCTGACATTTGTGGATCATTATGTTTAATAATAATAATGTACTGCGCTTTACAGGCTTGTCAAAGCGTCTCAAAGCAGTACACTATACACCAACAAGCTGACTTCACCGTAAACGTCATTACAACAAAACACTGCACATCACACTAGCTACCATTTTTTTCATTTGTGTCAAATGACTACACAATGCTGCCAAATCCTATGAATATCACCGATTAAGAAAATAAAACTGCAGAAGGAAGTGCGCACGTCACAGTGGGCGTGTACTGGTGGAGGTGAAAACGGATAGGTCAAGAAAATGGTGTCTTGAAAATAAGATTAAAGATTACTCAAACATGAGAGAACGAGAAGAAGCAGCTAGAACATGGTTAAAATGCCTCAAAAATTTATTTTGCAGAATAGGACTCTTTGAAGCCAAATATGTTTTGCCCCAGTACAGATATAAGCTCTTGGGGTGAAAATGAGACAGATGTCTGCTTTCTACCTTTAATTATAGACTGTTCTTTTCTCAGAGAAACAGGAAAACAGGAAGTGTACTGTTTGCATACTAATGTAAAAATAGCTTTACTGTGATGGTATGGTAAATTCCACTCTGACCTTCTAAAATTGTGTTAAATAATTAGGATGTTGCGATTGCATAAGGTGAGTGAGGAAGGTTCAAACTGCTGCAGGCCCCCCTGACCCCCTGACTCTCAACCCCCCACTCCCCCCAACCCCCACGACCCCCCACGGCCAAATATGTGGGCGTGCATTAGGTTAAACTGTAGAAAAATTTGTCCTCTGTATTTGACCCATCCTTTAATCTGTGCAGTGGGGTTTGGTCATCTAGCTCTGGACGAGAATCTTTGCTCCCCATCCCCTCCCACCTCCAAGTGTTTTGACAGGATGTGCTCAGTCATGCTTTCACTTTCTCCACACCTTCCTCTTTGTGCTGCTACTACTGTCTGATATTACGCCATTTTTAGCCAGAAACAGGCAGTCTGAGATGAGTAAGTCTGCATGGGCCCAAGTCCATCTCATCGGTTTGGGTATTTACGTCGGGAAGGGGAAAAGGAGGGCAGCAGGTTGCTATGGTTACGGTATCGTGTCCCCCAGGGTGGCATCAAGAAACACAAGACTGGAAAAATCAATGGGAGGCATCACTGACTATCCTCATGACTGAAGACAGAAGAGGGACAGAGGGACAGAGGGCTCGTACAGGACAGGAGAGGCTCAGAGGGAGAGAGGGACAGAGGGAGAGAGGGCTTGTACAAGACAGGGTCAGTGGGACAGGGGGGACAGATGCACAGAGGAGATGGTCAGAGGGTTGTACAGGACAGAGACAGAGAGTCAGAGGGACAGGAGAGGGTGGTGAAGGACAAAGACAGCGGGTCAGGAGAGGGTCAGAGGGTTGTACAAAAATTCCAGGTGTTTTTATTGCCCCCATGCAAGTGCTTGCTTCTCCACAAATTTGATCAGTAATTTGGCCTGATGGTGTCATCTGCATGTCTCCATGGAAATAAATTTGTTAAGGAACATTCAAGGCAAAACAATGAGGTGGTGGCTGACCCTCCACCACAAAAGTTACGTAGTGCAGCTTTAATGACCATGAAACATAAACATTATTTAAACATGATTTACTTCTCTCGTGTTTTTAGAGCTGTGGACAGAAGCTTGTCCTGGTCTTGTTGTTGTGATATTTTTGTAGTACTCATGTTGAAGCTAAAGTAGTTCCATGTTCGTGTCAAGTGGAGCTATCTCTGTGGTGTAACAAGGCTTTACAACAGTCAGGCCCATTTGAACAGTAACAGAACATACAGAACTGGATCATTTTCATTTCAGAATATTTCACTGGAACAAAATACTCTAGAGTTTAAGATAGAAACTGCAGCTCTTGCTTCCGACCTGTGTTTGAACTGAGACCATAAAGGATTTTGACTTTAAATGTCATAAACATGAGCTCTGTGTTGCCAGGTCTGAGGTAAACATGTTCATGTTCAAAACAAATAGAGCTTTTACTGATCACAATTCTAATCCTGGTTTCTTTTTCTTTGGGTTGCCAAGTCCTGTCCATATACTAAGAAAATCCTTAAATATTCCTCTACCACTTTATAATAACTAAAGCTTAATTGGCCTTAATGAGTCATTAAGACTCAGTGACAGTATGTAACTTTTCTGCATTATTCTATGGAAATAAAAAGTTAAACCCATATAACACATTACACATTCTCACAGTAAGGATGGGTGTTTTACTGTCTAAAATGTTAAAACATGCTTTTAGTTGAGTCTAATTTTGGTTCCAAAGTTGACAAACTGTGGCTTTAATTTATAATGAACAAAGTTTATTAAGAAAGAATCAGGCTCCGTATTATATTATTATTTTTTGAGTATTTACTGAAGCTGGAACCTTCTTTGGTTTGTTCTTGTTGTTCTAAATAAACCTGAAGTCTTAGTTCATGTTTCATTAAAGTGTTATTATGATTTTCTCACTATTTTCTTCTGCAGAACACTGCATGTTCTATTGTCCATATGATCATGAGTCATTTATTCATAAATGTTTTTCATGTTTGTATAAACAGTTACATAATCACTCGTTCTCCTGCTTCATTTCCGTGTTCTCCTTAGTTTCAGATGTTCTCCTGCTCCATGTCACACGGTCTCCTGCTGTATTTCACAAGTTCTCTTACTTTGTTTGACAAGTTCTCTTACTTTGTTTCACATGTTCTCTTGCTTCGTTTCAGACCTTCTCCTGCTTCATTTCAGAAATTCTCCTGCTTCATTTCACACATTCTCTTATTTTGTTTCACATGTTCTCTTCCTTTGTTTTAGACATTCTCCTGCTTCGTTTCACATGTTCTCCTGCTTCGTTTCAGACCTTCTCCTGCTTCATTTCACACATTCTCTTATTTTGTTTCACATGTTCTCTTCCTTTGTTTCACACATTCCCTTGCTTCGTTTCAGATGTTCTCCTTTGTTTCACATGTTCTCCTGCTTTGTTTCACATGTTCTGCTGCTTCGTTTCACACATTCTCTTGCTTTGTTTCAGATGTTCTCCTTTGTTTTACATGTTAGATTAGATTAGATTAGATAATACTTTATTGTCAGATCAGAGATCTGAAATTTGTCTTGCACATAAAAACAGTGGCTCCGTTGCTACACATTAACATCACACATGCGACACAGACACGATACAAACATTAATTCAAGTCACTTTCTAGCACTTTGATAGCTATGGATTAAGCTCCTTGTTTATTTTAAGGATTGACTGATGAACAAAAGAATGCTTCAGCCTAACCTTATTAAATCGTGGAACACTGAACCGTCGCCCAGATGGAAGCAATGCATATTCACAGTTCAAAACATGGTTAGAGTCAGAAATGATGTTTCTTGCCAGTCGTATTGTGTTATTGTGATAGGCAGCCTCATACTGACCTTCTAATGGCTGACCCACAGTCTTGGAACAGATCTTGATCAGGTGTTTAAGTCCAGACTTTACTGATGTGGACAAGCAGCTGTACCACACAGCATTACAGTACTGCAGCACATTGAGGATAACAGCCGTATAGAACAGTAGGAGGATCTGACGAGTGGCTCCAAAAGATCGTAGGCGACGGAGAAAGTACAGTCTTTGTTTAGTTTTTTTACAGATGTAGTCTATATGATGTTTCCATGATAAGGTGGCATCAATCATAACACCAAGATATTTGTACGATTCTACCCGTTTGATAATTTCGTTGTTGATAATGGTGGGATTTGCAACTGTCAGTTTTGGGCTAAACACAATTTCTTCAGTTTTCTTTGTGTTTATTTCCAGAGAGTTGTTTTTACTCCATGTGACTATTCTGTTAACTCCCTGTTGGTGCAGGTCAGGGCTATCCGAATCATGCAATAAGGTTAACAGTACAGTGTCGTCTGAGTATTTTAGAACGTATTGATTGTTTGAAGTTGCTCGGCAGTCATCTGTGTATATTGTGAACAGCAGAGCAGAACTAACGCAGCCTTGAGGTGCACCGACATTAGTCAAAATGGCAGAAGAAAGTGCCCTATTCACTTTGACCAGCTGGACTCTGTTTGTAAGAAAAGAGGCATACCAGTGAATCAAGTAGGGGTTGACTCCCAGGCGAGACATTTTAGAAAGTAAAATGTCAGGTTGTATTGTATTGAAGGCTGATGAATAATCTAGAAAGAGTGCTCGTGCATAGCTATGAGATTTATCTAGATGTTTAGTGATAATGTGAACTAATGAGGCAACAGCATCTTCAGTGCCACAACCAGTTTTATATGCAAACTGCAAATGTTGTCCTGCTTCATTTCAGATGTTCTTCGTTTCAAACATTCTCCTGCTTAGTTTCACATGTTCTCATGCTGTGGTTCACAGGTTCTCCTGCTTTGTATCACACGCTCTTTTCTTTGTGCCACACTTTCTCCTGCTTCATTTCAAACCTTCTCTTACATTGTTTCACACATTCTTTTGCTTCATTTCAGATATCCTCCTTTGTTTCATATGTTCTTCTGCTTAATTTCAAATGTTTTCCTGCTTCATTTCACATGTTCACCTCCTTCATTTCACACGTTCTCCTGCTTCGTTTCACACATTCTCTTACTTTGTTTCACATGTTCTTTTGCTTCATTTCAGATGTCCTCCTTTGTTTCATATGTTCTCCTGCTTCATTTCACACTTTCTCCTGCTTTGTTTCGCATGTTCTCCTGCTTCGTTTCATACATCTCCAGCTTCGTTTCACACGTTCTCCCGTTTCTTTTCACACATTCTCCTGCTCCGTTTCACACGTTCTCCTTTTTAGTTTCACACGTTCTCCTGCTTCGTTTCAGATCCTGTCTTTTTTTTTATGGCGCTCATCTCTGACATGAAGCAGCCTGTATGATGAGGTCTGTGTTTGCAGTGGAGCCGCTCTGTCTTTGTGTCTCTTTTCAAAAGCTTTTATATAAATACCACCGCCCTGAGGCCCCAGGGCATCACAGTACTTATATAGTACTTATATTGTCTTTATTTTTATTTGACAAGATAAAACCTAACCTTGTCTTTTATGTGTCTTACTCTGTCGTGAATGAGGCTATAATCAAACACAACTGGAATGGTCTTAAACATGTCACAAAGGCTCTAATTACAGAACTACCCATCTCTATGGGTGTTTTTATGTTGGTATTAAACTGGCTCACCCTGCACTTACAGCTCTATACTCTCCATCGGGTCCTCGAGGGTTCATGGGAGTATGCCCAACCAGTCCACATGTGTTTTGTGGATCTGGAGAAGGCATTCGACCGTGTCCCTCGTGGTGTCCTTTGGGGGGTGCTCTGGGAGTATGGGGTCCGGGGCTCTTTGCTAAGGCTGTCCGGTCCCTGTATGACCGGAGCAGGAGCTGTGTTCGCATTGCCGGCAGTAAGTCAGACCTGTTCCCAGTGCATGTTGGACTCCGCCAGGGCTGCCCTTTGTCACCGGTTCTGTTCATTATATTTATGGACAGAATTTCTAGGCGCAGCCAGGGGCCGGAGGGGGCCTGGTTTGGGAACCACAGGATTTCATCTCTGCTGTTTGCAGATGATGTTGTCCTGATGGCTTCTTCGAGCCAGGACCTGCAGCAGGCACTGGGGCGGTTTGCAGCCGAGTGTGAAGCGGCTGGGATGAGAATCAGCTCCTCCAAATCCGAGGCCATGGTTCTCGACCGGAAAAAGGTGGTTTGCTCTCTCCGGGTGGGTGGTGAGTCTTTGCCCCAAGTGGAGGAGTTCAAGTATCTCGGGGTCTTGTTCACGAGTGAGGGAAGAATGGAGCGTGAGATTGACAGGCGGATCGGTGCAGCGTCTGCAGTGATGCGGTCGCTGTATCGGTCCGTTGTGGTAAAGAAGGAGCTGAGCCGGAAGGCGAAGCTCTCTATTTACCGGTCAATCTACGTTCCTACCCTCACCTATGGTCATGAGCTTTGGGTAATGACCGAAAGGACAAGATCGCGGATACAAGCGGCTGAAATGGGTTTCCTCCGCAGAGTGGCCGGGCGCACCCTTAGGGATAGGGTGAGGAGCTCGGTCACACGGGAGGAGCTCGGAGTAGAGCCGCTGCTCCTACACGTTGAGAGGAACCAGCTGAGGTGGCTCGGGCATCTGCTCAGGATGCCTCCTGGACGCCTCCCTAGGGAGGTGTTCTGGGCATGTCCCACCGGGAGGAGGCCCCGGGGAAGACCCAGGACACGCTGGAGGGACTATGTCTCTCGGCTGGCCTGGGAACGCCTTGGGGTCCCACCGGAGGAGCTGGAGGACGTGTCCGGGGTGAGGGAAGTCTGGGAGTCCCTGCTTAGACTGCTGCCCCCGCGACCCGGCCCCGGATAAGCGGAAGAAAATGGATGGATGGACCCTGCACTTTTGTCCTCTACAAACATGTTCTGAAATGCATTAGATTCACTTCATATTTCACTCTTTTTTCAAATGTGAATGCATTTGGACATGTTTCAAATCTGTATTTTATTCTTTATTTTACAGTAGAAATCTTAAATTGAATCGTTATAATTTACAAACTCTCATGAGCATCACGTGATAATCATGTGATGCTCATGTGTCTGCCAGACTGGGAAAAACTCCATATCGTCTTATGAGTTCTAACCACGTCAGGAGTTAGAACATGAAACATGTATTCTTGTTTAAAGAAGATCTCAAATGGGTTTCTCTACATATATGTTTATATATGTTCGTATTTGAACAGATGGAGGTAGGCTTCTGGAGCAGCACAAACGCTGAGGTAGCCAGGGCTGCACTGAATACACCACTAGAAGTCTTCTACACTATGCAGAATAAAACTGTTCTTGGTTTAGATTCCATATAGAGTTTATATTTCTGTTTGGAATTGCCACAGAAATCCACTGTGATTACATTAAGCCAGATGATGTCTGTGTAGATGCTCAGTCATCCAGGTCTGATCCATAGCAAATAACAAAGTTAAATCTGTCAACTGGACAAATCTTGTAGGAGTGAAGACGCTTCGCTGCTCATCCAAGCCACTTCTTCAGTTCTGGTCAGATTGCTGGTGGCCACTGCCTTTAAATCTATCTGAGGGGAGGGGCTAACCACAATGAAACTGTAAACAGCTGAGACAAACATTAGCCCTTAACGACCCTGCTATTGTTCTCATTGTTCTGGGTTTGAGGATAGAGTTGTAGATGGGGGAGAGATTTTGTCTCAGGCCCCCATTTCTGTTTAAGGAAGGATTCTCTTTCCTAACAAAAATTGCTTCTTTAACTCCCCTCTCAAACCATTTCTTTTCTCTGGCTAAGATCTGAACTTCACTATCTTCAAAGGAGTGGTTAGTGGCTTTAAGATGGAGATGTATGGCGGAGTGGGGTCCAGAGAAACTCTCCCGCCGGTGTTGGTACCTCTCATGGAGTAGCTGTTTAGTTTCTCCAATGAAACGCTCACTGCACTTGACTGCACTGAATGGAGACTACATTACGTTGTTTATGGCTCGGGGTTTTGTCTTTGGGGAGAACCATTTTTTGCCTTAAAGTGTTTGTGGGTTTCATTCTTGTCTTTTTCAAACCCACAAACACTTTAAGGCAAAAATTGAATGAGCAGCGAAACGTCTTCACTCCTACAAGATTTGTCCAGTTGACAGATTTAACTTCGTTGTTTGCTATTAGGCCAGATGCTGTTCCTGTCACAGTGAAACATAATGGCACAATTTGACTGGACTAGAAAATGTAAGAGGATTAAAATGGCAACCTCCTCCTGGTGGGAAAATGTTCAACCCACTGCACCACACCCCCACATTCAAAATATAAACCTGTTTTTGAAAGTAATATGGAATGCACTAGACATATCACTGGCATTAATAAATATAAGTAATAGTAGCAATAGTAGTAGTAGTAGTAGTAGTAGTAGTAGTAGTAGTAGTAGTAGTAGCAGCAGCAGCAGCAGCAGCAGCAGTAGCAGTAGTAGTAGTAGTCGTAGTAGTAGTAGTAGTAGTAGTAGTAGTAGTAGTAGTAGTAGTAGTAGTAATGGTAGGAGTAGTAGTAGTGATAGCACAGTGTAACACTCTCATACCAAAAGCCTTACACCATGTGTTTGTATTTCCGTGTGTGGAGCTGGGGCAGATAACAGTATTAGCTTTGGAAAAAGTGACACCACAAGCACAAAATATAAATACAATATAAACCTTGTCACTCAGTTGTTTAGAGCCTTTAAAAAGCAAAGTTGTAAGATCAATCTTTGGACCAGGTTCCACAGTGTGTGTGGAGACTGCAGAGTCTTACTCCTCAGTCTATGGTGGAGGCTGCAAAGTCTTTCTCGACAGTCTCTGTGCATGGAGACTGCAGAGTCTTATACTAGTCCTAACACTCCTCTGTTAAACTAGTCTTAACACTCATCTGTTAAACTAGTCCTAACACTCCTCTGTAAAAATAGTCTTAACACTCCTCTGTTAAACTAGTCCTAACACTCGTCTGTTAAACTAGTCCTAACACTTGTCAATTAAACTAGTCCTAGCACTCGTCTGGTAAACTAGTCCTAACACTCGGCAGTTAAAACTAAACCTAACACTCGTCTGGTAAACTAGTCCTAGCACTCATCGGTTAAACACATTCTAATACTTGTGGGTTAAACTAATCCTAACACTCGTCTGGTAAAACAGTCCTAACACTTGACTTTTCTTTTGTGCTTCTGTCCTTTTGATTCAAAGTTCTGCAGAGTTTTACAGAGTTTTCATAAAATGTAGAAATGTGCCCAGGCCTTGTTCCTGTCAGTAGTTTGTCCAAATCTCTGCGTGGGCACTTTATTATTGTAAAATGCTCTGAATAAGAACCAGTTTTGACATATGGTGACTCAGTTAATATGAATGATTCAAACCCAACGTTAAAGTAATGACAACATATACTTTGCCTGTACAAATGGAGTGTTTCTTGTAGAGTTTTTGAAGAGATCAGAGCCAAACAGCAATTGAAAGTTCACAGTGTGAGCGTCTGGACCCTGGTCCTGCAGAGGAGTGTGTGGAACCTGCAGAGGAGTGTGTGGAACCTGCAGAGGAGTGTGTGGAACCTGAAGTGTGTTGAGCCTGCAGAGGAGTGTGTGGAGCCTGCAGAGGAGTGTGTGGAACCTGCAGAGGAGTGTGTGGAACCTGCAGAGGAGTGTGTGGAGCCTGCAGAGGAGTGTGCGGAACCTGTGGAGGAGCGTGCAGAGCCGTCAAAGGAGTGTGTGGAACCTGCAGAGTGTGTGGAGCATGCAGAGGAGTGTGTGGAACCTGCAGGGGAGTGTGTGGAACCTCCAGAGTACATGGAGCCTGCAGAGTAGTGTGAGGAACCTGTAGAGGAGCGTACAAAGCCTGCAAAGGAGTGTGTGGAACCTGCAGAGAAGTGTGTAGATCATGCAGAGGAGTGTATAGACCCTGCAGAGGAGTGTGTGGGACCTGCAGAGAAGTGTGTAGATCCTGCAGAGGAGTGTATAGACCCTGCAGAGGAGTGTGTGGAAGCTGCAGAGGAGTGTGTGGAACCTGCAGAGGAGTGTGTAGAGCCTGCAGAGGAGTGTGTAGAGCCTGCAGAGGAGAGTGTGGAACCTGAAGTGTGTGGAACCTGCAGAGGAGTGTGTGGAACTTGTAGAGGAGTGGGTGGAACCTGCAGTGGAGTGAATGGAACCTGCAGAGGAGTGTGCGGAACCTTCAGAGGAGTGTGTGGAACCTGTAGAGGAGCGTGCGGAGCTGTCAAAGGAGTGTGTGGAACCTGCAGAGAAGTGTGCGGAGCCTGCAGAGGAGTGTAGGGAACCTGCAGATAAGTATGTAGAGCCTGCAGAGGAGTGTGTGGAACCTGCAGAGGAGCGTGTGGAACCTGTAGAGGAGCGTGTGGAGCCTGCAGAAGAGTGCATAGAGCCTGGAGAGAAGTGTGTGGAACCTGCAGAGGAATGTGTGGAACCTGTAGAGTGTGTGGAGCCTGCAAAGGAGTCTGTGGAGCCTGCAGAGGAGTGTGTGGGATGGGCCTTCTCCTCTCTACCTCTTTGTGAGTCACTACATTGAAATGCTGGCTTGAAGGTGCTGGAGTTTCCTCCCGTGTTGAGGCAGGCCTAGTTTTAAATGCAGTTGCCACATTTCACATAGCTTTGCTTCCCACGTGAAATAATATGAGTTCACTTGAGGAGTTCACATTGTGCTCGTGGGTTTGACATGTACCAAGTTTGGATATTTAATGAAATAGAAATGAGAGCCTTTATTTGGCCACAGTAGGAAAATTCCAGTGTTGCAATGCACAGTACATGAAAATATCCAAACCAAAATAATTACGAACTATAGCTATAATACACTTAAAGCAGAACTGCCTAACATTAACAATCACTGCTGCTTATCTTCATAGTCATATTCAAATTTGAAGTATTTCTTTAATACCTGGAGGTGTGTGATAAAACACATACCTGGGCCCACGACTATAGAACAAGTCCAAACTGTGCAGTGTTTTTCTGAATGGGAGCAGGGGAATAACCACTCCCCCCTCAACCCCACTATGTCTGGAATGTGAAAAAAGACAGCAAAAGACACAAACCAAGAGATTTTCACTGAATTTAAATGAAACGATTTTATTTTAAATACACATTTTGCTTATGTTCAGATATGTCTTGTTCATTGTGTTCATTGTAAAAAAGAGGGTTTACTGCATGCTTTGCCTATAAAATGGTCCACAGTATAGCATTTAACTTGTCTGTATCCATAGAAACTAACAGGTGATGCAAAGGTTGTGCCTTTAAAGGAGTTTCCCATAGAGTGTATATGTAAATGGACATAATTAACTCGCTAACCACCGAGTTCCAAACAGAAGTGTTCGTGGGCACGCTTTCAGCTCCATCGACTCCAATTCACTTTCTATTGAAAAACTGTGACCCCTCTCTCTGTAACTGCTGCTGTACGTCATTTTGGTCTTAAAATGTTCGTATTAACCTGCTCTACATGATGCTTTTTTTAATTTTTTTTTTTTTTTTTTTATTTCACTATTATGTCTGTAAATCAAGAACATTAATAACAGACAAATCAGCTGACTTCTTTCCCCGAGGTTGCTCATGCTAACATTAGCAACAGGTTTGATTTATATTGGTAAGCACCCACCCCCTGCTAAACCAGTGTTGACGATGACATGTTAGCAAGAACAAATATGCATATCCGTAGTTTTTATTTCTTCATTAAAACATCTGTAATTTAATAAATGCAGTATAGATATGTGCAATGCCCTATTGTGGAACATTCCAGGCAAAGCTGCTTTATGACAACCCCCCCTACCAGAAAATGTGCAGAGTGCTACAGACTGCAAACATCTGTGAAGTTAATATACAGACTGAGGGGAGAACCTAAAGGAGAACATCCTCATACATGCAGGATCCGCACGGAGGGAATCTGACCCACAACCTCCTCATTGTGTTTGTATGTTTCCGTATGTTTTTTGTATGTTGTAAATATGTGTTGAACTTTGCTGCCTCTTGGACACTTGAAATAGAGGTGTTTAATCTCAGTGGGATTCTGCTGGTTGAAAAAGGTAAAATAAATAAATACAAGTTGAAGACAAAAGACGATGACCACTAACCAGTGTCTCATCCAAATCAACTCATCAATTTACTGACTGTTTGACGAACCTCTGACCGGCCACATATGGAAATCGGAACTCCCTCCATGATGATACCTGAGTTTACGTAGCTGCTGCTAATGACCATCCTTCCCATGATGTTCGCTCTCTGGCCTCCTCCAGTCCAGCTCCTCTGCTCATTTATTCGTGCTCTGCCCACACAAAGCCTCTGATGTCAGCAGACAGAAGGCACACAGCCAAGAATTCAACAAATCACATTTTATATTGAGCCTGGAAAAAGTCAGACTAAAACTGCCTTATAAAAATCTGAAATAACACATCAGTGACGCACGACTATGCACTAGTTCAATTTGGATCACTTCCTCAGTACAAAATGTCTGCCTGCTTCTTTAAGTTTACCTGCAAAAAAGTCTACCTTCACCTTTAAATGTGCCTACCCCTTTAAGTCAACCTGCAAAAAGACTTCTTGTATCTTTTATGATCCAAGATGGCGCCACATACGGTCGCCCTGGTGATTTGGTGCGAGGATGTTCCACCTGCGGCAGCTGAGGAAACTCAAGCTGCCAGTCCAGATGATGGTGCAGTTTTACACTTCCATCATTGAGTCCATCCTCACCTCCTCCATCACTGTGTGGTTCGCTGGGGCCACTGCCAGGGACAGACAGAGACTGCAGCGCATTGTGCGCTCTGCTGAGAAGGTGATTGGCTGCAGCCTTCCATCTATACAGGCCCTGTACGTCTCCAGGACTCGGGGGCGAGCAGGCCGTATAGCAGCTGACACTTCTCACCCTGGACATGGACTATTTGAGCCACTTCCCTCTTGCAGGAGGCTACAGTCCATTGGGACCAAAACCTCTCGCCATAAGAACAGTTTCTTCCCCTCTGCTGTTTGTCTCATGAACACTTTATAATATCTGCACTAAACTGGACACTTTATAATACCGGTCACTTTAATAAGCCACTTTGCACTGTTGTTCTGATGCTGCTGCTGTATATATTTTCTCCCTTTAAGTATTTCATTTGATTTTTTGCCCCTTTAAGTCTATCTGCAAAAAGTCTACCTGCATCTTTAAGTTTACCAGCAAAAAGTCGATTTAAGGGTACTTTGACGAATTGTGACGCGGTCTAAGTCTACCTGCACCTTTCAGTCTACCTGCCCTTTTAAGGCTACCTGCCCCTCTACCTGCACCTTTAAGTCTACCTGCCCCTCTAAGTCTATGTGCTTCTTCAAGTCTACCTGCCTCTTTAAGTCTACCTGCCCCTTTAAGTGTACCTGGTCCTTTAAGTATAACTGCCCCTTTAAGTCTACCTGCCCCTTTAAGTCTCCCTGCCCCTTTAAGTCTACCTGCCCCTTTAAGTCTACCTGCCCCTTTAAGTCTGCCTGCCCCTTTAAATCTTCCTGCCCCTTTAAGTCTTCCTGCCCTTTAAGTCTGCCTGCTCCTTAAGTCTACCTGCCCCTTTAAGTCTGCCTGCCCTTTAAGTCTTCCTGCCCCTTTAAGTCTTCCTGCCCTTTAAGTCTGCCTGCTCCTTAAGTCTACCTGAGCCTTTTTAAGTTTGACAGAAATAGACCAGGGGAAGTATTCTTTGTGTGACGATGTGACACAGAACAAAATGATGGAGTTTTAATGGGTCTGGCGTAGCTTAGATGTTTCACATTATTTTGTACCAGCTCTATTCTGAGACAGGGATTGCAACCTTTTTCATATTTTGCTCATTGTGGAAAATTATAGGAATCAGAAGAACACAAACATCACACACTGAAGCAGAAACATAATGTAGTGAGTCACTTTTAAAGGCGGTAGAATGCAAATAGTGAACTGGGTAAAGAAACTGCATGAAAATGAGAACAGGAAGCAGAGCCAATTATGGAAAAACTGAGACCGACCAGTCACTGCTCCTGTGTCCCATGCCATGTATATATGCCATGTAAATATATGGCATGGCATATATATATATATATATATATATATATATATATATATATATATATATATATATATATATATATATATATATATATATATATATATATATATATATATATATATATATATATATATATATATATATATATATATATATATATATATATATATATATATATATATATATATATAGAGAGAGAGAGAGAGAGAGAGAGAGAGAGAGAGAGAGAGAGAGAGAGAGAGAGAGAGAGAGAGAGAGAGAGAGGGAGAGAGAATATATATATAGATATATTACATGAAAAAAAAAACTCCTAGAGTTTGTGTTTGTCCACAATGATCTCTGTATTTTTTATACAGATGCCCGTCGATCTGATCTTCACGTCCTCCATCTTGTCTCAAGTACCCTAAATGTGATCATCCAGTCAGATTTCTTTGTTTCAGTGAGGCATGTAAAACCAAGGAGCTCATTGTTCATGACCATTTTGAACAACATCATATCTCAGATTAACAGTTTAGTGCTTCACTCTAATTCTGCAGAAATGGTTACATGTCACCTGCATGATTCCATGGAAGTTAAAGCCATACTTTCTAATATTCTCCACATATATATGTTTTATGTTACACTGTGGAATTATACCTAAAGAAAAAACACTCCCATGGAGACAAGCATGTTTTTTCTAGAGTCAAGTCCAATAAAAACAACCATAATGAAAAATTAACAAACAAACAAACAAACAAACAGACATGTTTTTATTTTAGTTAGGGTGCGGTTAAAAAGTTACATACTCTGGCTTTAATATTACGTAAATATCTATTAACTGGACATCTGCTGTTCTAAATGCATTGCTGTCTGGAGCCTGGGCAGTGTAGGAGTAGAATTTGACATGCAAAGGTTTTCAAATCCCTTCCACCTCATGAGGAAGTGTCAAACGCTGCTCCCTGTTGAATTTTTTTTGTTTTTTCTTTTGTGACTCATGCCGTTGCCTGAAGAGAAAACTTTCAGAATCACAAAGGTTTTTGAAGCATCCACCATGAACCAGTGCAGAGCTCCACAGCTCGAGCCTGGTCTGAGCTCCTTCTGCTGGGTACATGATGTAACCAAGACTGCTCTGTGTGGGTGGCAGCACTGGAGACAAGGAGAGCTCATTTCTACTCTCTGTGGTTTGAGCACGAGTGAGAGACAGGTCCTGGAAATAAAGGTCATGGAAATACAGGTCCTGGAAATACAGGTGTGGGAGATACAAGTGCTGGAGATTCAGGTACTGGAAATACAGGTGCTGGAGATTCGGGTGCTGGAGATACACGTGCTGTAAATGCAGGTGCTGCAAATACAGGTGCTGGGGACTATCTGATTTTGGATTAAAATATAAATGAGATCATCACAGAAAAATGGAACAAATTCTTTGCATCTGTGCATTAATCTCTATGGAGGGTCTGCCACCCCATTGTTTCCGTGGAGATTTTATTGCTTTGCCTATGGCAGTGGCTCTCAAACTATTCACACCAAGTAGCTCCTGCGATATCTAGCTTTCCAGGGACCGTCAGATCTAAACCCAGACTACAACAGGTCTGCGAGACAGCAAAACCAGGTCTAAAAGGAGACTAGACCATGAATAAGCTCATTCAAAAATAACAAATAACCCCAAGAAGAACTCAAATGTGAATGTGTGTCTGAATAAAACAAACACTTAAATTTCAAGCTTACCGTCAGTACTGCATTCACTGTAACTTTCTCTATGTAGAGAAGACAAATGAGTAAAAAGTCATACTGGGGAGCATTCCAGGAGAAGCCATCGAGACATGCAGATGATGGATGACCAATCAGAGAACCCACATGTCTCCGCCGTCTCTCCCTAACCTTAACCCTTTCCACACAGACGCAGCTTTAGCATAGAGGTTGTATGGGCCCATGAGGATGGTAGACAAGCCTTGTTTACAAGTAAGAGTACCATTACTTCAAAATAAAAGTACTCAAGTAAAAGTACAAAGTAGTGGTACAAGAAATGAAGAACACAATGTATTGTAGGAGAGAAGTACTGAAGTACACAATTTGAGAATGAAATAAAATCATATCTGAAGGAGCTTTTACACTGACTCACAGGGAAGAGCAGCCAAGACATACGAGTACAACACTGTACAATATATATATATATATATATATATATATATATATATATATATATATATATATATATATATATATATATATATATATATATATATATATATATATATATATATATATATATATATATATATATATATATATATATATATATATATATATAGGAGGAGCTCGGAGTAGAGCCGCTGCTCCTACACGTTGAGAGGATCCAGCTGAGGTGGCTCGGGCATCTGCTCAGGATGCCTCCTGGACGCCTCCCTAGGGAGGTGTTCTGGGCATGTCCCACCGGGAGGAGGCCCCGGGGAAGACCCAGGACACGCTGGAGGGACTATGTCTCTCGGCTGGCCTGGGAACGCCTTGGGGTCCCACCGGAGGAGCTGGAGGACGTGTGCGGGGTGAGGGAAGTTTGGGAGTCCCTGCTTAGACTGCTGCCCCCGCGACCCGGCCCCGGATAAGCGAAAGAAAATGGATGGATGGATGGATAAATGACCTTGATTTACAAAAGTTAAAGGTGCACTGTGTAACTTTTTGCACTTCCTGCTTGTCTCATGGATGTTTTTGCTTTGTCTGGACTGTATTAGGATATTAACAGCTATAAGGTATTAACTGCTAACACATAACAAACCAATGCATTAACATGTTTTAAAAGTTTCACTTTCGTCTCCCCTTCCTTTGCTCTCTGTGCTAACTTACTCCCCCTTCAGAATGCTACCACCACACAATAAGCATTCAGCCCACTAATGAAACTACTGCACATCACATCAGGTTTGTCAAGCTGCTGTGTACAGTTTTGATACATAGTTTTGTATATTTATGGAAAATTGTCAGGTGGGAGCATAGGTGATGTAGGCTTGTGGGCGGAGCCTTCTACAGGCTTGTATTCCTAACAGTATGAAGGGTTTGAATTTTTGATGAGGGATTTTGCATAATCCCTCCTCTTTAAGAGGTGTACTTGAGTGCACTTGAGTAGATATAACTGAGTTCTATCTCCATGACCCATATTGAAGCCTGCATGTAAATGCTTCATATACAGTGGAAATCAGAAGTTTACATACACTATATAAAAAGACACATATGCATATTGTGAGAAGCTTGTGGAAGGATACCTAAAATATTTTACCCAAGTCATACAGTTTAAAGAAAATCGTACCAAATACTAATGAAATGTATGTACATTTTTTACTTTGAAGAAAGTAATGAGAAATTGTCTTTATAAAATCCTTCTCTCATTATTTACAGGAAAAGTTTAGTCTGATTTCCTGTCAGACAGTGAGAAAAAAAGCATGTGTCTTTTTATATAGTGTATGTGAACTTATGGTTTCAACTGTGTATCTTTACATGTAAACACTTAATATATGTGCTCAGATACAACCCCAGTTCCAATGAAGTTGGGATGCTGTGCAAAACTCAAAAAAAAAAAATACAGAATACAATGATTTGCAAATCTTTTTCAATCAATATTGAACTGAATAAACTACAAAGACAAGATATTTAATGTTCAAACTGATAAACTTTATTGTTTTTAGGCAAATATTCAGTCATTTTCAATGTGATGTCTGCAACACCTTCCAATAAAGCAGGGGACAGGGGCATTTTTACCACTGTGTTACATCACCTTTCCTTTTAACAACAATCAATAAGTGTTTTGGAACTGAGGACACTAATTGTTGAAGCTTTGCAGGAGGAATTCTTTCCCATTCTCGCTGAATGTACAACTTCAGTTGCTCAGCAATCTGAGGTCCCTGTCGTATTTTGCACTTCATAATGCGCCACAGATTTTCAATGGGAGACAGGTCTGGACACAGGCAGGCCAGTTTAGTACCCGCACTCTTTTACTACGAAGCCATGCTGTTCTAACACATGCAGAATGTGGCTTGGCATTGTCTTGCTGAAAAAAGCATGGACGTCCCTGAAAAAGACATTGCTTGGACGGCAGCATATGTTGCTCCAAAACCTGTATGTACCTTTCAGCATTAATGGTGCCTTCACAGATGTGCAAGTTACCCATGCCATGGGCACTAACACACCCCCAAACCATCACAGATCCTGGCTTTTGAACTTTGCGCTGATAACAATCCGGATGGTCCTTTTCCTTTTTGACCCACAGGACATGACGTCCATGATTTCCAAAAACTGTTTGAAATGTGGACTTGTCAGACCACAGCACACTTTTCCACTTTGCATCAGTCCATCTCAGTTGAGCTTGGGCCCAGAAAAGCCAAGAGCGTTTCTGGGTGTTGCTGATACATGGCTTACACTTTGCGTGGTACAGTTTTAACTTGCACTTGGAGATGTAGCAATGAAGTGACAGTGGTGTCCTGAAGTGTTCCTGAGCCCATGTGGTAATATCCTTTACAAATTCATGTTCATGGATCGAAGGTCACGGGCATTCAATGTTGGTTTGCCTTGTGTGCAGAGATTTCTCCAGATTCTCTGAAACTTTTGATGATATTATGGATCGTAGATGATGAAATCCCTGAATTCCTTGCAATTGTACATTGAGAAAGATTGTTCTTAGACTGTTGGACTATTTGCTCACGCAGTTGTTCACAAAGGGGTGAACCTCACCCCATCTTTGCTTGTGAATGACTGAGGCCTTTGGGGATGCTCCTTTTATACCCAATCATGACACTCACCTGTTTCCAATTAACCTGTTTACCTGTGAAACGTTCCAAACAGGTGTATTTTAAGCATCTCTCAACTTTCCTATTCTTTTGTTGCCCCTGTCCCAGCTTTATTGGAACGTGTTGCAGGCATCAAATTGAAAATCAGTTAATATTTGCATAAAAACAATACTCATACTCATATATCTGCTCAGTTACATGTAAACATTCATATGTGCTCAGTTACATGTAAATGCTTCATATATCTGCTCAGTTACATGTCAACATTTCATAAATGTGCTCAGTTACATGTAAACACTTTATATATGTGCTCAGTTGCATGTTAATGCTTCATATATGTGCTCAGTTACATGTAAACGCTCAGTTACATGTAAATGCTTCATATATGTGCTCAGTTACATGTAAATGCTTCATATATGTGCTCAGTTGGATGTAAACGCTTCATATATGACCCAGTCTCTGTGTCAGCTGTCTACAGTAAAGTCTGAGTAAGTCTCAAATCAGAATAATTGTTGAAAGGAACATAATGGCATACTTACAAATGACCACCGGGGGCAGTGATTGTACTGTCTTTGTTCTGCATTAAAATCCAATCACTGCAGCTTTAGAATTTCAGCTCAAGAATTCTGCTGCCACTGGTGTAACAGGTTCACATCACAACATCCTTGGACATAAAGGTCCTAGATCACACAAACTGACTCTTGTGAGCTTTAATTAAGCCATGTTATAATGCCGTTACCACCTCTAAAACTCACCTTTATTATTAGTTTTGCTACATCTCCAATGCTCAAAATGCTCTGTTCCACCTTATGAAGTCATGAAGTGGTAGTTCTGTTCTGATTCTTGTGCTTGTTTGGCATTAATCAGGATCAAAATTACACAAATTAGAAACAAAAATATTTACTTTTCAAAACTGAGATCCAGTTAAGGACTCATTCAAAAGAGCTCACTCGTTCATGAACTGATACAGTAACATCTCGCTGGGGGTGTCCTACATGTTTCTTTATGGTGGAATGTTTAATAGTTACCGTGGAGACACAATGCACACATTAGAAAACCCAGACAAAAATCATGAAAAAATCCAAAAGTTAATTAAAGAGCTAATTTTTCAGGAGCCTGTGATCAATCTGAGCGTTTATAGTCTTGTTTAGGAGTTTGTTTTTACACAAAAAGTGAGAGTGGCTAACTGAAAAAAAACTCCAGTTAGCATCAGCACTGCACTTTAATGTTATTATATTGTTATTTATATTATTGCTATGGGGCATTTTTACAAATTAAATGTATTGGATGTAGTGAGATGCTGGCGCGTCTGAAGAGGTGAGTCAAACGTTGATGTTGAGTTTCTTACATAACAAGCGCACAGGTGTGGGCTCGGTGGGGACACCAAGTTCAAATGTAGGAAGTGATCGTCCAATCAGGAGCGGCGTGGGAGGGCAGAGTATACTTTTAACACGCGCGTCATATACTGGTGTGTATATGTGTGTACGTGTGTAGTAGTTTGCACACCTCACACTTGTTTCCGACGGCGCTGTGCCTTTCCTGTTTCTATGGCGACGTGCTGCCTGTGAAAGGATGCCCAAAAATGAATCAAATGAATCAAAAGCTCTGATGCAATTTGTGTGAGTAATTTTCTCTTTTTATGGTCATTGTTGTCGCTAAAGCAGCCGGGATTCCTCACCGCTATGCCCCAAATAATGATGGGCGAGATACGTCAGCATGGAGATAATACCAAAACACCAAATGGACTCAAATGTAAACAAAGCAGAGGGGCTGCAGAGAGATTAAAGGGGGAATTTGGAACTTTTCTGGAGAAGGGTCTGTCACCTGTTTGTTATTGCAGAAATGTTTCATACTATGGCATTAAACTTATCTATCACCATGGAGACAGATCTGTACTGTAAGAGTGTTTCTTAATACATTTATCAAAAATATTTTCATTCTTAAAAAACTGAAGTGAAAGTGATTTTTGCTGTGACCTACTTTAGAGCAGTTCCCACTGTGTATGTAACGTTAGCTATAATATATATATATATATATACACACACATGCACACACATGTACGCTCATAGACAAACAGACAAATATACATACACATATACAAACGCACCATTAGACTTAAGTTAAATGACATACTGTGGAATAGACAAAAGCAATGGCATCTCCATGGATACACGCAGGAGGTAGGTAAGTTACAACTTGTACCTTTAAATGTTCTTGTTTTTGTGTTGTAGCAGAATGTTGTAATGGTCTCTTCTTTTCATTTATTTACTGGTTTGACAGGAATAATAGTGAGTTGTGTCTCTCTTTACAGTATGTTTACCCATTTCTCCTGTTTGTTTGTTTTGTCCCTTCTGAGCCTCTGTAGTTTCATGATCAAAGCACATGTTTATCTCTCTAGTAAAACACAGTCAAGGCCACGGTCTTTTCTTTCAAGCTGGTTCAACTCAAACACGGGACCTTCTAACCACAGATAGACCAAAATTTGCTCTTTTTATTACATCTGTTATTGGCCTTAAAGCTCCGGCACAGGCCGATCTTTTGACCTGCTGCTTAAAGTATATGCATGAGTTGATATCGGCCATGAAAGAACTCATATCTTCCGTCTTTACTTTTGACTATTGCTTAGTAAACACTTTTGAACCTGGTTTAGTCCTGTATGCAGTCTTGGTTTGGTCCTCTTCTAGCTCTGGTCTAGTCCTGGTTTAGTCTAAGTTTAGTGCTGGTTCAGTCCTGGTCTAGTCCTAGTTTAGTCCTGGTTCAGTCCTGGTTCAGTCCTGGTCTAGTCCTGGTTTAGTCCTGGTTCAGTCCTGGTCTAGTCCTGGTTTAGTCCAAGTTTAGTCCTGGATCAGTCCTGGTCTAGTCCTGGTCTAGTCCTGGTCTAGTCCTGGTTCAGTCCTGGTTCAGTCCTGGTCTAGTCCGTGTCTAGTCCTAGTTTAGTCCTGGTTCAGTCCTTGTTCAGTCCTTTGTGGTCTTGATGGTTTGTCAGAGTGTTGCTGTAGCTGGTGCTCAGTCTCAGTTCACAGATGTGAGACCACATGACCTGCAGTGTGAACGTGTTTAGTTAGTGACAATGGTGTGCATTTGTGAAAGAGGAAACTTTAAAAACACTTTTTCACAATTCTGAAAACAAAAACAAGACTTTTGCATTTTAACAATGTCAAAACTTAAAATGCCTAATTTTTCTTTCATATTGAGTTTTTCTGTGTGTCTGGTTAGAACTTTTGTACAGAATAGGGCTGTCATACAAATACAAACCGATACTAAAACTAATATCAAAACTAGAGATCAGAATCTCTTTGAGGCAGTCTGATAGTCCTCCTCCATGACCTCCCCGAACTCCTCCCAACCGGGAGTTTTTGCCTCTGTGACCGCACGAGCTGCGGCACGCTTGGCCTGACGGTACTCATCAGCTGCCTCAGGAGTCTCACGAGCCAACAAGGCTTGATAGGACTCCTTCTTCTTGACGGTATCCCTTACTTCCGGTGTCCACCACCGGGTTCGGGGATTGCCGCCGCGACAAGCACCACAGACCTTACGACCACAGCTACAAGCAGCCGCATTGACAATAGAGGTGGAGAACATGGCCCACTCGGATTGCATGTCCCCAGCCTCCCCCAGGATCAGGGAGAAGCTCTCCCGGAGATGTGAGCTGAAGACCTCCCTGACAGAGGGCTCCACCAGACGTTCCCAACAGACCCTCACAATACACTTGGGCCTGCCAGGTCTATCCGGCTTCCTTCTCCGCCAGCGGATCCAACTCACAACTAGGTGGTGATCAGTTGACAACTCTGCACCTCTCTTCACTCGTGTCCAAGACACGCGGTCGGAGGTTGGGGTGAACTCCAACACGTGATGGCTGAGCTGTGGGCAATGAGCAAGCCCACACCAGCTCGCCGCCGCTCCCTGCAGGCAACGCCAGAGAAATGGAGAGTCCAGCCCCTCTCAAGGAGTTGGGTTCCAGAACTGTGCGTGGAGGTGAGGCCGACTATATGTAGTTGGTAACGCTCAACCTTCCACACAAGCTCAGGCTCCTTCCCCCCCAGCGAGGTGAGATTCCATGTCCCCAGAGCTAGTCTCCATGTCCTCTATGCACCTGCCCCTTACGGATCTTCTTGCAGGTGGTGGGTCCACGTGAGGACGGCCCCACGTCGCTCCTTTGGGCTAAGCCGGGCCGAGCCCCGTTGGGAAAGACCCGGCCACCAGGCCCTCGCTCTTGAGCACCCACCCCAGGCCTGGCTCCAGGGTGGGGCTCCAGGGTGGGGCCCCGGTGACGCTGGTCCGGGTGACGTAACGAACCTTGATTGTGCACTCATCATAAGGGGCTTCTGAACCCATGGGTGACCCTACCGGGGGTATGAAGCCCCCGACAACATAGCTCCCAGGATCATCATTCAAACCCCTCCACCACGTTAAGGTGGCGGTTCAGGGGGGGAGATTCTGGCAAACCGTCCGACACCTCAGGAGGGGGAAGCAGTGCTTCACCAACACTGTTTACAGTGCGGGTGGAGAGCTGCTGGGGATGTTGTCAGATGGTGGAAGGAATACTTTGAGGATCCCCTCAATCCCACCGTCACGTCTTCCGAGGAGGAAGCAGAGACTAGGGACCCGGAGGTGGACTCGTCCATCACCCTGGCTGAAGTCACCGAGGTGACTGGCAAGCTCCTCGGTGGCAAGGCTCCAGGGGTGAATGAGATCTGTCCCGAGTACCTCTGGATGTTGTGGGACTGTCTTGGCTGACATGTCTCTTCAACATCACGTGGCAGGCGGGGACAGTGCCACTGGATTGGCAGACCGGAGTGGTGGTCCCTCTGTAGAAGAAGGGGGACCGGATGGTGTGTTCCAACTACAGGGGAATCACACTCCTCAGCCTTCCCGGTAAGGTCTATTCCAGGGTACTGGAGAGGAGAATCCGACCGATAGTGGAATCTCGGATTCAGGAGGAGCAGTGTGGATCGGGTCCTTGAGGGTTCATGGGAGTTTGCCCAAACAGTCCACATGTGTTTTGTGGATCTGGAGAAGGCATTCGACTATGTCCCTCGAGGTGTCCTTTGGGGGGTGCTCTGGGAGTATGGGGTCCGGGGGCCCTTTGCTAAGGGCTGTCCAGTCCCTGTATGACCGGAGCAGGAGCTGTGTTCGCATTGCCGGCAGTAAGTCAGACCAGTTCCCGGTGCATGTTGGACTCCGCCAGGGCTGCCCTCTGTCACCGGTTCTGTTCATTATATTCAGGGACAGAATTTCTAGGCGCAGCCAGGGGCTGGAGGAGGTCTGGTTCGGGAACCACAGGATTCCATCTCTGCTGTTTGCAGATGATGTTGTTCTGATGGCTTCATCGAGCCAGGACCTTCAGCAGGCACTGGGGCGGTTTGCAGCCGAGTGTAAAACAGCTGGGATGAGAATCAGTTCCTCCAAATCCGAGGCCATAGTTCTCGACCGGAAATAGGTGGCTTGCCCGCTCTGGGTGGGTGGTGAGTCTCTGCCTCAAGTGGAGGAGTTCAAGTATCTCGGGGTCTTCTTCACGAGTGAAGGACGGATGGAGCGTGAGATTGACAGGAGGGTCGGTGCAGCTTCTGCAGTGATGCGGTTGCTGTATCGGTCCGTTGTGGTAAAGAAGGAGCTGAGTCGCAAGACAAAGCTCTCGATTTACTGGTCAATCTACGTTCCTACCCTCACCTATGGTCATGACCTCTGGGTAATGACTAAAAGGACAAGATCGTGGATACAAGCAGCTGAAATGGGTTTCCTCCATAGGGTGGCCAGGCGCACCCTTAGGTGAGGAGCTCGGACAGGAGCTTGGAGTAAAGCCACTGCTCCTACACGTTGAGAGGAACCAGTTGATGTGGCTCGGGCATCTGCTCAGGATGCCTCCTGGATGCCTCCCTAGGGAGGTGTTCTGTGCATGTCCCACCGGGAGGAGGCCCCGGGGAAGACCCAGGCCACACTGGAGGGAAACACCTTGAGGTCCCACTGGAGGAGCTGGAGGATGTGTCTGGGGTGAGGGAAGTCTGGGAGTCCCCCCTTAAGACTGCTGCCCCCGCGACCCGGCCCCGGATAAGCGGAAGAAATTGGATGGATGGAAACTAGAGACTCGTTTGAGCGAGTATCAAGTAATTTTGAGAAGTAGCATTTTTCTCTTCAGTGTGGTATTGGTATTAGAATCAAGAACTGAGTCAATTCCTTATTATCAAAACACACTGAAATTTTAGTGTCTTGATGAGACCAGAGTGTTCAACACACATGATTTCTTATTTGTAGAGTCATGTGATGTGTTGGTTGCTGGTGGGAGCGGTCAGATAGAGGTTGCTGGTTCGAATCCCACTCTCGACATAAACATGATTGGTAGAGAGGTCAGATCCACTGACCCACAAGTTGACGGTATGACTCCAACTCCCACAGACGAATGCTGTCATTGTGTTGCTGGGCAAGACACTTAACTCACCTCGTCCCCAGTGTCTATGTACACTGGTGCGTGAATGTGTGGATGAGTCGTTCATTGTAAAGCGCTTTGAGCCTTGAAGGTGGAAAAGTGCTGTATAAAAATGTAACCATTTATCATTAACCATTGTAATAAACATGGTTCAGTCCTAGTTTAGTCCTGGTTTAGCTCTGGTTTAGTCTTGGCTTAGTCTTGGCTTAATCCACCAAACCTAATTGTAGATGTGCTTTTCTGAGCTTTGAAAAACAGAATCTTTAAAGAAGCACTTTTTTTTTTTTTTTTTTTTTTTTTTTTTACAAAAAGGTTTTTATTATTAAATAAATAAATACGGCACTTTGAACACAATACGTTATTTTGAACAGTGTTTTACTAATGGCTCCAGACCAGGATCTGATCTGTTTATTCTGAATCTCTCCCTCTCCTCTGGCTCCATCATTATTCTTAATGTCTCTCTCGCTCTCCTCTGATCTATATTAAAAGTACATCACAGTTTCAGCTGTACATTTACATACACTGTACAAAAATTTACAAAAGTTCTACAATCTATTTTTAAACTCGTCTCCATGACAATATTTTGCAGTCTTTTAATAGGTTGTGTTCACGTTCTAGATTTGATAATGTCATGTCAGATAGAGTGCGTAACTCTGCGTAACTCTGCGTAACTCTGCGTAACTCTGCGTAACTCTGCGTAACTCTGCGTAACTCTGCGTAACTCTGCGTAACTCTGCGTAACTCTGCGTAACTCTGCGTAACTCTGCGTAACTCTGCGTAACTCTGCGTAACTCTGCGTAACTCTGCGTAACTCTGCGTAACTCTGCGTAACTCTGCGTAACTCTGCGTAACTCTGCGTAACTCTGCGTAACTCTGCGTAACTCTGCGTAACTCTGCGTAACTCTGCGTAACTCTGCGGTTGGGCCTTGTCTTTGTTTGGGATTGGATCATATTAATCTTATGGTATAAAGTCCTTTTACAATCCAGTGTTTTGTGTTGAATAATGGCTCAATTTTCTGAAGATATTGTGAAAAAAAAATTACTTTTGTTAAGCTGACAGAACGACATTGAACTTTAACCCAGTTTTAGTTTCATGTGGATAGGCTAAGGGATTACAGAGATATTAACAATAAACCAGAGCAACACCTCTGCAGTCTGACAGTTACACAGAGAATTGCATCTGAGAGTTCTGACCTCTGATCTCCAGCTCAGGTTAAACTCGAGGGATTCTTCCAAATCGTGAACACAGCCTATTCTACACATTTATGCCAGTTCCAGCCCAGCGTTTTATTTTTTTTTACTTTTCAAACAGTTTGTTCACAATAACATACTCCAACTCCTCTCCTACTCTCAATCGTTTCCTCCTCCTCCTCTCCATCAGTCGACATACAAAGCAGCCCTTTTTGTATGACCCGCCTCCACATTGCTACATTGCTTTGTCCTTATATGTTCCGTGGTTTAGCTAGCCGCGGTCTAGCTAGCGTGGGTTTGGTTAATAGACTTGGCTAGCGTCAATCCCACTCATTTGCATTGTTCCTTGTGGCACTCTCCAGTCTAGCATGGTTGGATCTTTAGCTACACCTCTGCAGCAGCATGTTGAGGGAGTAGACCATTCGTTCGCGTAGATCGTTAGGGCATCCGGTCGTGAGCAGGGAGCTGAGTTTGAAGCTTTTGGAAACCCGCTCCTCGTTGATGTACGTCAGCATGTACTCGTCGCGCTGGCAGCAGAGGATGATCTTGGTGTGGTCGTGGTAGAAGTTGACCTGGAGATGGGGAAAAAGTGGGAACATTCTGGTTAGTTAGTGTGATGTACACTCAAAAACATATATTTCTATAAAAGTTTGTAGAAAAGCTGCCATCTCCACATCCTGATATTAAAATTATACATATCCATGAATGCAAGAAGGCAGACATGTTACAGGTCAGATCTGTGGAGAGGTGAGCCCATTTACAGGACAAACACATGTTTTTTTTTTATTTTTCTTTTGTAGCCACTAATAAAAGCAAGATGAATGTTCGGCAATATGGTATTAAAATCATCCAAGACAACTGGATGGCCGACCCTCCACCAGAAAAAGTTATGCAGTGTACCTTTAAATTAACGTAAATAAAAAGTAACGAGTCTCATTTAGAGTTTAGTTACATTTAAACACAAAAAGTCTTGAAACTATTGAAGTAATGTTGGGCATAATGCACAATCTAAACAACTTAAATCTCCTTAAGTCTTTGAACCTGTTCGCTCAATAACATTCCCTGATCTGATCCATAGAACAGAGCATTTTTGTCATTGTGCAAGTGCGGTTACGTAACGAGCAGCTTGGTCTTGTGTTTTTTTTCAGTGACTCGACTAAAGACTTCCCTGTTAAAGTGTCAGACAAACTGAATCCAGGCCATTCAAAGTGTCTAAATGTTCTCACAAAATGAAGCAGTCCAACTCCTGTTCAACTTTAGCTACAGTTCATCATTTATTACATTATATAAAAGCCACAATACAGTTTATTATAGTGTTGCCAAAATGCTAAAACTTAAAACTCAATTTTGATACTGAAGAATAGACTTGATACCTGATACCGATTCTGATACCACGATAATAAATACACTCTTTATTTAGACAATATGTGATTTTCCACATTAAATGATAGTACTTTTTTCTATTCCCATGTGACCTTATATCTGTGTAAACCCTCAGTGGTCCAGGTAGGTTCCATAGTGGTCCATGGGTGTATACTAGTCTATGTGATTTATACTTGTTCTGAAACAGCTCGAGATCATTCTAAAGATATTCAGGAAAGGTGCATTTCTGTCCTGTCAATGGGACTTTTGTAGTACGGACATCTGCTCAGGTGAGTCATATTATGGTTTTCTGATCCTTTGTAAAACCAAGAAATGACTGAGACAAAAAAAAAAAAAAAAGTCAAGTCAAATGTTTGATCTATGAGTAATCTCAGGGAGTCTCTGTGATCGTAAGTCTGCAGCAGCTTTAGAGCATTAAGAATTAGACCGTATATACCGTGATTTAGTGACACTCACTGTAGGTGGGCACATTTGTCACATTATGCAGTTTCACATATTCAGAGAGCACAATTTTTCTGTTTTGAATGAGCCCTTTGTGAGCTGGACAATTCCCAACCCAAAACATGTAAAGCATGTCATTCATTCTACACTGTGGTACTAACTAAAACTGAAGGATTTTTCCAAATAAACTATTAATCTGAAAACACACTTTTTTAATAAAACTTGCAGCTGGTGGTGAGTTAGACACCTGCTTCTCTCCATGGATATGCCATTTCTTTGCCTTGCTTGTAACTTGGCATAAAAATAGATAAGTTAATGCTATACTGTGAAACATACAAGATCTGTAGAGAGGTGAACCTGTTCACAATATGAGTGATTGTTTAGCTTTTTTAAAAGGTATTTTTGAGCAATAAAAATAATGTAATGGATTAATGAAAAGATGGATAAGCTAATGACATACTGCGGAACATTCATGAGAAGCAATAACATAACAGCATCTAAAAGGTGCACTCTCTAACTTCTAGTGGAGGGTGCACCACCTGCTTGTTTCAAAAATAATTACAAACAATCACAATGAACAGTTCTGCACATAACAAACTCTTGTTTCTGCCACGCTCTGCTCTCCCTTTGCCAAACTACTATTACTAAAAAACTACTGCTCTGACCCAAACCCAAACTCAACCTCGTTCTCAGCTTTTACCTGGAAAGTGCCATCGTTGAACAGCATCATGAGGGCGCGGTCCGACTTGAGCCACTCCAGCAGGTAGAGCCGAGGCATGTGCGAGTCTGTCATGGCTCCCAGATCCCCACCCTGAGAAAGTAAACAGGGAGAGCTTAATATGGAGCAGGCTGGGACACGAACACGCAGAAACGGTTAAATATGGAGCAGGCTGGGACGCGAACACACAGAAACAAATTAATATGGAGCAGGACACAAACACAACCCAGAACAGCTCAAAGGAACATAACAGGTTTCATGAGCTGGTTTGGTGGGAAATAACCTGTTGTCCATATTATTAGTTTCATATAAGTTAAGAGGCATTTTTGTAAAAACTTGAGTTCTAAAATTAAGTCCCTTTCTGTTCTTTAAATTAAACGAGTTTTGGCCATTTTTACTGTGTGGTTGCTAGGTAACAGCTCAGATATGATTATGTTGAGTATATTTCAGAGAGTTGAGTCTAATCGTCCCATTTACAGAGGTTAAAACAAGACTTACATCCATGAGATTCTCCTCCATGTAGTGGGAGAAATACTTTAAAACGGTGACTTGTCCAACGAAATGCTCTGGGACCTCACAGGTGGGAAAGACGGAGCGCTGGTCCAACTCGGCGTAGTAATGTATCGTTCTGAAAAACATTTAGAACTCATAAACAGGCTGTTTTATCATTTTAAATAAATACAACTATTTCACTTCACTACGATAGAAAAAAGTTCTTTAAATGAATCAGGAAGACTGCATAACCTACTTCCTGTTCGCAAATCACAGCCGCTTTACCTCTCCACCACAAATATTATTATTATTTACTTTACATACATTATTTTGTTTATCATGTAGTCCATTTCCACAATATTACAGTTATTCCAGTTTAAATCCATGTTTTCAAATCCATACAAGCCCCAGCACTATTGATCCAAAGAGTCTCCTGATTGAAGTCCCATTTCTAAACACACATCCTGTTCTTCCCATGTTTAATTATGGACCAAACGTGCTCTAATCCCATAATACCTGAAAATAACTTATAAAGTTTATTTAAAGGGTGCATACTTTCTATCGGGGAGTAGGCTCATGTGCGTCCCATTGTTGAATAAAACGCCCACAGTGTGATCTGACAGCTGGTAGCCAAAGCCATACTTGTTGGAGTAGTCCACCCATTTAGTCACCCACTGCAGGTTACAGGTGCTGGAGCCTTGCGGCATAGTGTCGGCTGTGGAGTTAGAACAGAAGAATGAGGAAAACGAACGAGTTTACCAAAACAAACAGGCTTGTCATCATGATCTAAGAATTCACTTCAATGAACCAGAGATGGAACAGCACTTTTGGACATAAATATACATCATGGGAGCTTTTTCTTTTTGTGAGAGGGGAATATTCAGGTACTTTTCTGTTTGGCAATAAGATTGGAGCTGTAGAAGGTTGAATAAATGTTCGACCCTATTCAAGTTATTATTGAACTATGCAAACACTGTATTCAGGCATGTCACAAGAACTCATTTTAAAGTGCTTCATAAAATATAAAGTACTTGAATAGTCGTTTATCTGCAGCAGGACTCACCATTGGGCATGCTCTCCAAACAGCCTCGTAACACGCTGGCCACGGTCTCAGCCACACTGCACGTGGTGTTGTCCTCCAAACCTGTATGGACAAAATGGAGTCATTCAAGTCCAGGTAAAGTTTATGGTTGTGATCAAAGTTCATTAATGACCATCATTTTATTCACTTCTACAAACAGCGTTAAGTTTTCTATAACTTTTTTTAAATCCTGTTTTCCTTTTAATTATGGATCAAATGGCTCTGCAGTGAACACCTCCACAAACTTCACTTTAGTCTCAATAACAGAGTTAGCACGTTTTACATATTAATATGACGCTATGGTACTTAAAAGCTATACTATGGAACATTTTTAGTGGAGGATCTGACACCTGCTCATTTTCATGGAAGTATTACCACTTTAATGCCACACTGGAGAACGTTCCATGTTATTTATCTTGAATGTGTTTAATCAGAGGTACAGACCCTCTACTAGAAAAGTTAATATAATAACATAATACTGCTTTAAATAACTGCAGCCATTGCCCATAGCGACCACTCAAACTGTATTTTTTGTTTAGATGTTGATAATCCTCTATGATGTGTCTAAATGTGAGATTTTTACAGAATAAAACTGCAGTTTCACTGAATGACTAACATTCACTGCTGCTGCTGCAGCTCCCCAGACTGCCTCTCACAATCAGGCGGATTGTGTCCTGCGACGTGGGGGACTGGCTCTCTGTTGCCACGGCGACCGGGTTTTCGGCAGACGGCGGAAGTAGAGCTCCATTCTGAGAGACAAGCAGTGACGAAAACAGGACTTTAAGAATCACAGGCTTTAGCTCATCTGAGTCAACCCTCTCCCCCAGACGCAGAGCTCACACCCACAGACGGAGAGCCCACAAGCCACAGACACAAAGCCCAAAGACGGAGTGCTGGGACCAAATGAGGAATGGAATAAGAAATGGAATAGGCTACGATAGACATTTGGATCCACACTCAAACTGGATTCCTTCAAGCTTTACATCAACGTGACTCACTCCACTATTCTCAGGGAAAAAAGTATGTCACACAGGTATGAATATTAATAATAATAATAAGTCATGATTTGGTTTGTAACAGATTTTTAAATTATTATTTCCAACCGTTTTCACCTCATGCAGGAAGAGTTTTCGTGTTTTATAAATGTTTTATGATTCATAAAAACACTTGAAATCACAAGAGGCTATGGGTCAATTTTTATGAGAAAAATATGAAACCATTTTTAACTGGAGCAATAAGTAGAATTCTGACTCAAACACAACTCCGGACTTGAGAAAATAATGACCTCCTTAAACCCATGGTTTTATTTGAGCTAATCCCAAACTGATCATCACACATCTAATACAGGAGTAACATTGTGTGGCCTTCCTCATGTGGAACTCGATAATATGAAAAGTGCATTTAAGTTTTATTATGAAACACACTGACCTCTGGGACTCTGTGGTGCTGCTGCTGGCTGATCACCGTCCTCTCCAAGTTATGTTGTAGTTTATAGATTTCCTCTTCCTCTTTGGTCAGTTTGTCTGTGGAGAAAAAGTGACATCATAAATGCTTCTGCAGATAACGTCACCACCATCATCTCCACCACCGCATTCAGGACATACTTTAGAGATTTTAAAATTCTGCTCTAGGGTAAATGTGATCAGCAAATATGCTCATTATTTAAAGCAGCATTATGTCACTTTTCTGGTGGAGAGTCTGTCACCTGCTTGTCTCCAAGGAGATGTTATTACTTGGCTGACAAAAGGGAGAGAGTGCATTTATTTGATCTCAGTTTTTTTTGGTTTTTTTTGCCAAGATAGTCATTTTATTGCCACACTGTGAAACATTCAGTCAAGCGATACCATTTCTATGGAGACAAGCAGGTGGCTAACCCTCCACCAGAAAAGTTGCATAGTGCAGCTTTAACACTGCAGTTCCATCATTGCTGCCAATCGATACGCATATTGCAAATTAATTCTAAAACCAATTACACAGACACATTATATAAACGCATGTAAACTTCTAAAGAAGAGACTTATTTTTCTGCTCGTACTCACTTAGGGTCTCGTAGTATTTCACCTTGTCCCTCCTCCCTCCAAACAGAGCGGCTGCAGCCTTCTTGAAGAAGCTCTTTGCCGGACTGGATACATGGAAGTCTGGGGGAGAGTGACAGCAGCTCGGGGACAGTCGCTCTGGACTAAAGCCCTGTACGGACACACAAACTGGGTCAGTGTGTAACCCACGGCAACGGGGTCAAAATAACAGCAAAACACCAGAAAAAACAACAAAACAGCAAAATGCTCCAAGTCAGGGCTTTGAAATTGATAACAGAGAAGGACAACATTTTGTAGACAACATCTACAGTCAACTTTAAAATTATATAACCTCATAAAACTATTAAGCATCGGTGTCGTGGTCAAAAGCTGCAAATTACATAGACATAATCCTTAAATATAAAAGCACTCAAGGGTTTGTTGTCACGATGTTACTCCTAGACTTAGAAAAAGAAATTTCTGTGAACAGAGTAGCCTCTCCATAGATCTGACTTATGACTACTTCTAGTGACATCATCTGTTTGAAGACACACTGTGGAACATTTCTAAGGTTTTCTTTAAGCTACAGAACACATGTAAATGAATAAATGCTAGATACACGTAATGCCCTACAATGGAACATTCCAAGCAAAGTGATGATATATCTGTGGACACAAGCAGATGACCCATCACCAGAAAAGTTTCATAGTGCATCTTTAACAACAGCTCAATTAAACCTTATAGAACTACAGAATACTGGACCTGAAAACCATAGGCAATAGCCCCATTATGGTTCGCCAACACAATGCATAGGATATAATCACACCCAATTCACTTTATGTAATATCAAATCTAACCCAAACAAAATGGCAGCATGCTCTGACCTGCGTGAAGAAGTCGTGCCGTAGAATAAGGTCCAGGTTGGGCCGGTCGTCTGGGGTCTTGGCGAGGAGGTTACTGATCAGCTGTTTGGCCTGAGGCGACAGGGACGAGGGGAGCGAGTACCGAGCCTCTCTGATACAGCGGTACGTCTCTTTAAGGTTTGTGGTTTCAAATGGCGGTCTCCCAAGCAGCATCGTGTACCTACGGGCAAGAAGGTAGGAGTTAGGCCACAAAACAAAAAGAAAACTACTCATGGTGTTCAACTTTCTGTTATATGGAGCCATATATGATCCATTTGTGCAATACTTGACCTTGACTTTAATTTAATTTGTCATTTTCTTCATTAATAACCATTGCCCAAAAAAACATTAACTTGAGTCTCCATCATCCAGTTTGCAGACGATCTATAGTGTTACTCACATAACGCAGCCCAGAGCCCAGATGTCAGACTCGCAGCCATGGCCCTGTTTGTTCAGCACTTCGGGGGAGAGATAGTTTGGAGTTCCACAGATCGTCCTTCTCCTGTTTCCTGCTGGCTCCAGTTTGGCAGCGAGACCAAAGTCCCCGACCTTCAACTCCATAGACTCGCTCACAAAGAAATTACCTGAAGGCCAGAAACAGAGACGAGTTAGAAAACCCATTTGATATAGAAGATTAATGAAAAACATGAATCAGCAGGGGATACAAGATCAAAGACCAGCCTGCTACTTCGACCAATCACAGCTCTTCAAATAGATGCACTCTCTCTCCCTTTTGTCAGCCTTGTATTCAACTGCAGGACACAGCCCTTTCACCATATACAAATGTAACTTCTCTGAAGGAGTGGAAGGAAGATCTAGCTTTGCCTGGAATGTTACACAGTATGGCATTAAACATATGTATCCAGCATTGATTTAGTAAAAACATGTATTCTTACTGTGAGCTGGCTCTCCTCCTCACAGATCTGATCTAAAACCTTGTCTGCATGAAGTGGAGCTATGTTTAATACCATACCGTGGAGACTCCAGATGAAACAGTAATATTTGCATGGATACAAGCAAGTAGCAGACCCTACTACTAGAAAGTTTACATAGTACTCCTTTAACTGTCACTGTTTCAAATGTGTCCTCTGCGTTTGACCCATCACCGCTGCTGCAGGACATCCTGCTAGAACTCATCTCCACCTTACTTTAACTGGAGACAGATGTGAATAAAGGCAAGGCAAGTTTATTTGTATAGCACAATTCATACACTAGATAATTCAAAGTGCTTAACAGAATAAGAAAAACATTAAAATTAATCATTAAACAAATTAACATTAAAGAAGAAAAGTGCAGAATAAAAACAGTCATTCAGTCATATACACAGTTAAACAGAACTGTTTTGAGCCTGGATTTAAACATCAAAGTAGAGGCCTGTCTCACATCTTCAGGAAGATTGTTCCAGCTTTAAGTAGAATAAAACTGAAACGCTGATTCCCCATGTTTAATCCTGACTCTGGGCACCAGCAGGAGGCCAGGACTAGGGAAATGTACTTCGGTACTAGGCCATGAAGAGACTTGTACACAAGCAGAGTGGACTTAAAGTCTATTCTCTGAGCCACAGGAGCCCATGCAGAGACTTGTGCACAGGACGCATGTGTGAAGTACTACCTGGTTCTAGTCAGGTCCCGAGCAGCAGCAGCATTCTGGATATACTGCAGCTGTATAACCATAAAACCATCAAGACACCATGAATCTAACACAGAACATCCTTGCTGTGAGGTCAGGCACTTAGCCACTGCACCACCATATTCACCACAGCAGCAGAACAGTCATCTACCTCAACCTTTCCCTCCTCCTCACCACCACCACCACCACCACCACCACCACCACCACCCATGTCTACACCCATCACCAACATCTGAACGTGATTCATTCACTGCACATGTGACTGCACCTCAGTACTGTATCCTTCCTGGTTTATATAATCCTTTATAAAACCCATATTTAGATTATAATATTTACATGTGAACGTTGCTTTGTGTTGCTGTTACTCACCGAGTTTGAGGTCTCTATGCAGGATTTCCTGTTCGTGGAGGTACTTGAGTCCGGACACGATCTGCCTGAGGTAGTAGCGCACTTCTGGCTCTGTGAGGACTTTACGCGCTTTTAGGATGTGCGCGAGCGACTAAAACACCAAAAACATACGCACTCAGCAGTCTGTTCATACACAATCCTGTAGTAATGCTGTCTTCAGTCTGCTGCGTTAAAACAGAAGCTGTAACGTGCAAATGAACTTACTTTCCTGCTGCAGTACTCCAACAGAATATAAATGTTTTCTTTGTCCTCAAAATGGTGGTAAAAATGCACAATATGTCTGTGGTTTAAGGCCTTGTGCAGCTCGATCTCTCTGTCAATCTTTAGAAAAACAAAAATGAGACAATAATCAAAATCAAAGTAAAGAAGGAGCCTCGGAGGAAGTGGTGAGAGCGCGTGAGTGGAGTTTACCTTCTCCCTCTGGTGCGGTTTGGATACGCGCGAGTGGGGGATGATTTTCGCTGCGTAAACTTTGCTCGTGGACAAGTCTGTGAGCTCGTAACATTTCGCAAAGCCTCCCTGGAAATAAAACACCATTAACGCAATTAAAATGCATCTGTCTGAACATAAACGAGACATACTTTGAATAATTGCATTTACATAGGCTAGATATAATAAATAACATAAAAAACTAAAATGCATTTGCAGAGGATTGGACCTTGCGAATAAAACAACCGAAGATGATCGATTAGAGGACTTCGATTAAAACTCGATTAGCGCCCTGCAGCCCTAGATCTGAGCTCTGCAAACGCCTTTTTTTCTTAGATCGTAAATCCACGTTAAAGGCAGAAGTACCTTTCCCAGAACTTTCCCTCTGCAGTAGCATTTTCCAGTCTCAGGGTCGGTGATGATCCGGGCCATTTCAGACGGTCCGTTGCGCTCATCCACGCGCTTACGCCGGGGCTCGCCTCCCCGCTGCGTGGACTCACACATGCCGGTGCTGTGGTTGTGTATGTTGGTGTGTACTTCCATAGAGCTGACAGTTTAAATCCAGTACAAAGAATGAATCTGAGAGACTTGCTGCGCTCGGTTTTATACCCAGCAACAGTCCCTCCCTCCGCGCGCACCGCCCTCACAGTGACGTCACGGTGTTAAACCAGGGCAAGGCTTCAGTCACAGATTTTTAGGTTCAAGTTAGATGTATTTGTTGAACGCTGGCTTCAGGAGACAGCATCACGTGATCATTCTGATTCATAATATAAAAAAGATAATTAAAAAAAACAACACATCCCCATAAAAACAAACAAAAAAACTAATCCAAGTTAATTTATACAGCACATACAAAACAAATACAGGAAACACACCTTAAATAATAAATAATATAGCACAGGGAGAGATGCAGATATAAAAACACATGAGGTTAAAGTGGTCACCAGTTTAAACCTAAAGCAGAATCAGATCTGACAATGATTTAAATCTGAAACACATGTACATAATTTTCTTAATTTGTTTCTTTGTGATTAAATATATTTAAATATATATGATGTATAATTATATTTAAATATATGTATTAACTGAATGTGAACTGTACATTTCTCCATCCAGGCGTTTTTTTCTGTCACTGTTGTTTTCATGTTGTTTCATAATAATAATTCCTCTCGTGCGCCATCCTTCATCACTGGCCATTATCTGATTCTGCTCCTCCAATAAAAAATAAACAAAAGCCTTGTATTGATTACCCTTTGAGGCATGAAGAGAGAGGAGGTGCCGCGGGGGGTAAACACAGAGTAAACAGACAGATCACATTTAAAACCAACTGGAAACTCGATTCAATTATAAGACTGAAGTGAACGAGTCCACAGCGCGGTCCGTGCGTCACGTGGAGCCGTGTTAATGTTCTCATTCAAAAATAAATGCTTTTTGCTTTGGGACTAGACCGTTTTCTGCCTCTAAATGTTTTGAGTTCGAGACACTGGGGGGTAATGAAGCTTCACGTTCGTCAAACGCAGCTCTGAGGTCTGGAGCACTAGCGCCCCCCGATGGACATGACGGCACCAGAAAGTCCTGTTTTGAATGGTAAATGACATCACCATAGGATTTGTATATTATATCAATGCAAATTAAAGAGACACGTGCACACAAATTAACTTACAAATCTCTGTGTGATCTATGTATATGTGTGCATGTATGTGTTATATGTTTATGTGAGCATATGTACATGTTCTATGTGTATATGTATGTGCTGTATATATGTTATACGTATGATATATATATGCGTTATATGTATACGTGTGTGACCATATATGTGTGTGTGTGTGTATATGTATATGCTGAATGTATATATGTTTATGTAAGTTACATGTATGTGTTATATGTTTCTGATATATATATATATATATATATATATATATATGCTGCACGACTTTTAACAGGAACCAAAAAACACTATCATATCACACCAATTCTTGCGTCTTTGCACTGGCTTCCTGTTAATTTTAGAGTTGATTTTAAGATTTTATTGTTTGTTTTTAAAAGCTTTGAATGGACTGGCCCCAGATTACATCTCGGACCTCATCAAAATTTACACCCCGGTGCGCGCTCTGAGGTCTGAGGGCCAGCTCCAGCTCGTGGTCCCTAAAACCAGACTTAAAACCAGAGGGGACAGGGCCTTTTCTGTGGTTGGACCTAAACTGTGGAACGCCCTGCCCCCCCACGTTCAAACAGCTCCCACTGTAGAGTGTTTTAAGTCTCGTCTTAAGACCCACTTTTATTCTCTGGCTTTTAACACTGCGTGAGTTGTGTGGTCCTCTGTGTTTTTATTTTATTTTATTTATTTTTATGTGTTTTATTGATTTTATTTTTTTATGTCACTTTGTCTCTGTGCAGCACTTTGGAAACAATTTGTTTATGAAATGTGCTATATAAATAAAGTGGATTGTATATATATATATATATATATATATATATATATATATATATATATATATATATATATATATATATATATATATATATATATATATATATATATATATATATATACATATATACGTGTGTGTGTGTGTGTATATGTATGTGCTGTGTATGCTATATATATTACTCTATGCGGATCATAGTTCACTGTAATAACTTTAAACAAGAGGAGAGAAGGATAAGGTTAAAGTTTTTATCAGTAATGGGAAGAACACTGAATATACCTGAAATAAATACCCAATACCTGGCTAGGATGACCCCCACCCTACCATGGAGAAGCCTTCCTCTGTCCCTTAGTTGAGTGGGCTCTAGCCCTATAGTCTTGAACTCTATCTACAAATGGATGGACATTAGTCCTGCACACATCTGCAGCCTGTCGATCCCTGGGAGTGGATCTCTCCTTCACTGTGGTTCTCCTCAAAGTTTTTTTCTTGCTGAGAAGGATGGTCTAAGGACAGAGGGCACTCTGGGACAGTGGTTCCTGCAGGAGGGTCTAAGGCAGACATGGGCAAACTATGGCCCGGGGGCCACAAACGGCCCTTTGGGCTTATTAATCCGACCTGACAAACGTGAACAAATTATATTAAAATAGGTAAGGGTAAACCTTGTTCAAAGCTTTTCTGCTGTGTTTATTTAACTGAAATGTAATTAATTATTTATTTAATTAATGCATTTGGAAAATTATTTGTACAATGAGCCTTGCATATTCATGCTTTGCTACTTATTACAGGCCAAATCTCTAATGTAATATCTACACACATGGACAAAATTGTTGGTACCCTTCAGTTAATGAAAGAAAAACTCACCATAGGGTTAGAAATAACTTGAATCTGTCAAAAGTAATAATAAAAATTCTATGAAATTTAACCAATGAAAGTCAGACATTGCTTTTCAACCATGTGTAACCCAGGTGTCCCAAGTCCAAAATATTAATTCACCCCCTTTCTGTGCCACATGCGCTACATGCGTGCTACAATGTTTCAACAGAATTATTTAAAAAACAAAGTTATGAAACAGGCCTAGACAGAAATGATGGTACCCTTAATATTTTGTTGCACAACTGTGTGTTTTGGGTCATTGTCCTGTAGCAAGACCCATGACCTGTGACTGAGACCAAGCTTTCTGACACTGGCCAGCACATTTCTCTCTATTTCATTGTACCCTGCACAGATTCAAGACACCCTGTACCAGATGCCGCTAAGCAGCCCCAGAACATAACAGAGCCTCCTCCATGTTTCAGAGTAGGGACAACGTTCTTTTCTTTATATGCTTTATTTTTCCATCTATGAACATAGAGCTGATCTGCCTCGGCAAAAAGTTCAATTTTTGTCTCATCTGTCCATAGGACATTCTCCCAGAAGCTTTGTGGCTTGTCAACATGTAGTTTGGCAAATTCCAATTTGCCTTTTTTATGATTTGTTTTTAACAATGGTGTCCTCCTTGGTTGTCTCCTATTAAGTCCATTTTGGCTCAAACAACGACGGATGGTGCAATCTGAAACTGATGTTCCTTGAGCTTGAAGTTCACCTTAAATCTCTTTAGAAGTTCTTCTAGCTCTTTCGTTACCAGTCGTATTATCCGTCTTTGATTTGTCATCAGTTTTCCTCCTGTTGCCACGTCCAGGGAGGTTGGCTACAGTCTCATGGATCTTACGTTTCTGAATAATATGTGCAACTGTAGTCACAGGAACATCAAGCTGCTTGGAGATGGTCTTATAGCCTTTACCTTTAACATGCTTGTCTATAATTTTCTAATCTCCTGACACAACTCTTTCCTTTCCTTCCTCTGGTCCATGTTGAGTGTGGTACACACCATGTCACCAAACAGTACAGTGACTACCTGTAGCCCTATATATAGGCCCACTGACTGATTACAAGATTGTAGATATCTGTGATACCAATTAGTGGGCACACCTTGGATTAACGTGTCCATTTGGTCACATTATTTTCAGTCTTTTCTAGGGGTACCATCATTTTTGTCCAGGCCTGTTTCATGAGTTTTTTAATTTATTTATTTATTATTACTTTCGACCATTGTGAGTTTTTTCATTAATCGAAGGGTACCAAAAATTTTGTTCATGTGTGTACATGTATATATCCTGGCCCGGCCCTCTTTTCAATTTTTTTGCTTGTCTGTTTCCGTTTCATTGTTCATTGATTTAACCAACTTTCTGTTGGTTAAATCAATTCTCATGTTTAGCCCTAAGAGGCAACTGCTGTTGTGATTTCAAGCTTTACAAAAGTACATTGAATTGCACATGACATAGTATCAAATCAATTTTAGTTTGACTATTGTGTATTTATACAATTATGTAAATTAGAGAAGGACAAACTGCACACTCATTACAGGAGAGTGGTGTTCTTAGTTCAAAGCCAAAATCACAGCTGAAGTACTGCTATGTAGTCATTTCAATTTAGAGAAGTAAACATTCTGAATACCACCAAATAAACAGGAACTGCACCAGATACTCACAGATATTCCTCAAAGATACTCAGAGATACACAAGTACTCTCAGGTACTCAGATACTCAGAGTATCTGCGAGTATCTGAGAGTATCTCAGAAACTCAGAGATACAGAGATAGTCACAGGTACTCAGAAATGTGCCTGTGCTTAGTTCCTCCCATCACTTGTTTTTATTAATGATCATTTAAATGTTATTTCTTTTATAACATTTAGGGGCCTTGAAGGTCATATTTCGCCCTGTCTGACACCTGCTTGTCTCCGTGTAATTGTCTTTACTTTTCCAGCATTGTTTCACAGTATGGCATTATCTAATTAATTTAAACTAATCTGTCTACATGGCAAGAAAGAGGTTACACTACCAGGCCAAGTTTACAGATCAGATCTGTGGAGAGGTGAACCACTGTAAGATTACATGTTTTTTTTTAAAGCACACTTATAATGAAATAAATGTAAGTTTAATGCCATACTAAAGACATTTCAAGGCAAAGCAATAAAATCCCCATGGAGACAAGCAAATGGAGCACCAGAAAAGTTACACAGTGTGCCTTTAAATAAAATATAGTATAGTAAATATAGATCTGTCAGCCAAAAATAAACAAGATAAAGTCAAACTGCTGCAGGATCAGAATCAGTTTCATGTTTAATAACAGAAGGATCCAAGGACCAAGAGCTCTTTAAAATCTCGTTCATACTGTTGGTATTAAGTCCATACTGTCGACTTCCTGATTCAAGCTGTTCTGACTTTTACTATTGTCTCCCATTCATCTCTCACTGCTCCTCATATGAACCCAGAACCAGAACCAGAGCTCTCCATGACATAAAGATGTGCATGGGACACTTCTAAGACAAAATATAAGAAAAAAGAAAGACATATATAAGACAAAACACTATCTTACAATCGCAATACTTGGAATTTCGACAAGTATCATAGCAACCAAAGAACCAATCCGAAGCCACGCTGTTGAAGGTAGCTTCCCTTCCCGCCCACACCCCTGTTTTAGCAGGGAGTAGGTGCTTAGCCACACTGTCAATCAAACCTGTTGCTAAGGTTAGTGGGAACAACTTCAGGGAAAGATGGCGCCTAATTTTTCTATTATTAATGTTCATTATATTGATTTATAGACACAATAGTGAAATAAAAACCCCAGGATCATGTAGAGTGGGTTAATACAAACATTTAAGACCAAAATGATGAGCCTGACAGCAGCGGTTACAGAGAGAGGGGCCACAGTTTTTCAATAGAAAGTGAATTGGATCCAGAGTAAATGGAGACAGAAGCGTGCCCATGATCAGTTACTATTTGGAACGTGGCGGCTAGTAGGTTAGCTATGTCCATTTATACATACAGTCTATGGTCACAGTGCAGGAGTGAGTAACCATGGCGACAAATTGCTTCCAAGAAGATAGGCAAACACTTAAAGTCTTTAGACAGTCTGTTAACTCTAAATAACAATAACAATAATAATAGTAATAATAATAAAAATGATAATATGGAACACACATATGTAATTACTGATTACTCCTAAGACTCTAACCATGAACAAATATTTAATTTAAAACCTCGAAACCTGGAGCAGAAAGTTTTAACAATACAGAAATAACTTATTTATTTCAGTTTAGTCTGAACTGATGGATCCAGTATAAAGAACATTTGTGGAACCTGTTCTCAGCACAAGAAACTGATGTTTAGGTTTTAGTTTTTCAACATAAAAAGGTGAAAAACAAAAATATGGAAATCACACATATACTTTATATATACAATATAGGGAAGCTCGTGGTTTTAATGTCATTTGGCAGAAATGCATTGATACTGTAAAAAACAAACCCAGTGTCTACCATAAATTTCGGACTATAAGCTGCTACTTTTTTCCCCATGTTTGAACCCTGGGCTGATACAACGGTGCAGCTAATTTATAGATTTTTATTGGCAAAGGCCACTGTGGGGCACTCTCTAGCTGTAAATGCAAAAGTGAGACAGAATTGGGGAAAGATTATTCGCTGCAGAATACACTAATTTTGATTTTGAACTGTCATTTTTCCCATCATGCACACACCCTCATCACGGAAAACAGGAAATCATGGAAATGCATATGATGCAGCTTTTAAGTCAATGGATCTGGCATCAAAGAAGGAAATAAAGCCACTACATGTAAGCTTGGCATTAAGGAACCAATTGTGTGACATTGGAGGCAGCAGCGGAAGAACTTCATCAATGTAAAAAGACACGAAAAGCTTTCAGAGGAAATAAAAGCAGATAGCCTGTATTGTTGCCGTTTTATTTTCTAAACATGCAGGCATGTTCATCCCGTGTTGGTGCCGTATTGTTAATTCTTAGGGACAGTTTTTTATAAAAGCATGTCTTAAATTAAAAAAAAAAATCTGTATACTGTCTTTCTCTGTAAATATTTCATGTTACAACATGAAAATCTGTGGCTTATATTCAAGTGGGGCTTATATATGTACAAAATAAATTTTCCTTTAAAATTTAGCTGCTTTACATCGGCATAACCTCTATAAGAAGCAAACTGTTGATAGTGCCCGAAGAGAGAGCCAAAATGGCTGCTTTACTTTGTATCGGTTGAGTTTTTTAGACTTTCTCGCACAGCGCTGATGTCATAGGCAAATGTCTGGTCCAAAGCAGAACCGATGGAGGACTGCGGTGTCCACTGAGGGACTGGGAATTGACAGGAGACAACCAACGCCCCATCAGGAAGCTCCTTCAGCAGTTTGTCACTCAGAGCCTCCATCTGCCAATCAAACAACATTATGACAATGCATTTGAGTTTTTTTAGTATTAGTGGAATACAACCAATTCCAATGAAGTTGGGAGGCTGTGTAAAACTTAAAAAAAAAATACAGAATACAATGATTTGCAAATCCTTGTACCAATGTTAAACTGAATAAACTACTAATGCATGATATTTAATGTTCAAACTGATAAACTTTAATGTTTTTATGCAAATATTCACTCATTTTCAATTTGATATCTGCAACACATTCCAATAAAGCTGGGACAGGGGCATGTTTACCACTGCGTTACATCACCTTTCCTTGCAATAACAATCAATAAGCGTTTGGGAAGTGAGGACACCAATTGTTGAATCCTTCCCCATTCTTGCTGAATTTACAACTTCAGTTGCTCAGAAGCCCGGTGTTTCCGTTGTTGTTTCATAATGTGCCACACATTTTCAATGGGAGACAGGTCTGGACTGCAGGCAGGCCAGTCTAGTACCTGCACTCTTACTATGAAGACACACTGTTGCTGAAATAAGCAGGGACGTCCCTGAAAAAGACATTGCTTGGACGGCAGCATATGTTGCTCCAAAACCTCTATGTACCTTTCAGCATTAATGGTGCTTTCACAGATGTGAAGGAACATGCAACGCCAGCGGCGTTTCTGGGTGTTGTTGATATATGGCTTTCGCTTTGCATGATACAGTTTTAACTTGCACGTGGAGATGTAGCGACGAACTGTGTTAACAGACAATGGTTTCCTGAAGTGTTCCTGAGCCCATGTGGTAATATCTTTTCTGTTTTTAATACAGTACCGAATGAGGAATCAGAGGTCACAGGCAGTCAATTTCTAAATTCCTTGCAATTGTACATTGAGAAACGTTGTTCTTAGACTGTTGGACTATTTGCTCATGCAGTTGTTCATAAAGTGGTGAAACTCGCCCCATCCATCCATCCATCCATTTTCTTTCGCTCATCCGGGGCCGGGTCGCGGGGGCAGCAGTCTAAGCAGGGACTCCCAGACTTCCCTCACCCCGGACACGTCCTCCAGCTCCTCCGGTGGGACCCCAAGGCATTCCCAGGCCAGCCGAGAGACATAGTCCCTCCAGCGTGTCCTGGGTCTTCCCCGGGGCCTCCTCCCGGTGGGACATGCCCAGAACACCTCCCTAGGGAGGTGTCCAGGAGGCATCCTGAGCAGATGCCCGAGCCACCTCAGCTGGTTCCTCTCAACGTGTAGGAGCAGCGGCTCTACTCCGAGCTCCTCCCGTGTGACCGAGCTCCTCACCCTATCCCTAAGGGTGCGCCCGGCCACTCTGCGGAGGAAGCCCATTTCAGCCGCTTGTATCTGCGATCTTGTCCTTTCGGTCATTACCCAGAGCTCATGACCATAGGTGAGGGTAGGAACGTAGATTGACCGGTAAATCGAGAGCTTCGCCTTCCGGCTCAGCTCCTTCTTTACCACAACGGACCGATACAGCGACCGCATCACTGCAGACGCTGCACCGATCCGCCTGTCAATCTCCCGCTCCATCCTTCCCTCACTCGTGAACAAGACCCCGAGATACTTGAACTCCTCCACTTGGGGCAGAGACTCACCACCCACCCGGAGAGAGCAAACCACCTTTTTCCGGTCGAGAACCATGGCCTCGGATTTGGAGGAGCTGATTCTCATCCCAGCCGCTTCACACTCGGCTGCAAACCGCCCCAGTGCCTGCTGCAGGTCCTGGCTCGAAGAAGCCATCAGGACAACATCATCTGCAAACAGCAGAGATGAAATCCTGTGGTTCCCAAACCAGGCCCCCTCCGGCCCCTGGCTGCGCCTAGAAATTCTGTCCATAAATATAATGAACAGAACCGGTGACAAAGAGCAGCCCTGGCGGAGTCCAACATGCACTGGGAACAGGTCTGACTTACTGCCGGCAATGCGAACACAGCTCCTGCTCCGGTCATACAGGGACCGGACAGCCCTTAGCAAAGGGCCCCCGGACCCCATACTCCCAGAGCACCCCCCAAAGGACACCACGAGGGACACGGTCGAATGCCTTCTCCAGATCCACAAAACACATGTGGACTGGTTGGGCATACTCCCATGAGCCCTCGAGGACCCGATGGAGAGTATAGAGCTGGTCCAGTGTTCCACGACCAGGACGAAAACCACACTGCTCCTCCTGGATCCGAGGTTCGACTATCGGTCGGATTCTCCTCTCCAGTACCCTGGAATAGACCTTACTGGGAAGGCTGAGGAGTGTGATTCCCCTGTAATTGGAACACACCCTCCGGTCCCCCTTCTTATACAGAGGGACCACCACCCCGGTCTGCCATTCCACAGGTACTGTCCCCGACCGCCACGCGATGTTGCAGAGACGTGTCAGCCAAGACAGTCCCACAACATCCAGAGACTTGAGGTACTCAGGACGGATCTCGTCCACCCCCGGAGCCTTGCCACCGAGGAGCTTGCCAACCACCTCAGTGACTTCAGCCAGGGTGATGGACGAGTCCGCCTCTGGGTCCCCAGTTTCTGCTTCCTCCTCGGAAGACGTGACAGTGGGATTGAGGAGATCCTCAAAGTATTCCTTCCACCGCCCGACAACATCCCCAGTCGAAGTCAGCAGCTCTCCACCCGCACTGTAAACAGTGTTGGTGAAGCACTGCTTCCCCCTCCTGAGGCGTCGGACGGTTTGCCAGAATCTCTTTGAGGCCGTCCGATAGTCCTCCTCCATGGCCTCCCCGAACTCCTCCCAACCCCGAGTTTTTGCCTCTGTGACTGCCCGAGCCGCGGCACGCTTGGCCCGCCGGTACTCATCAGCTGCCTCAGGAGTCCCACGAGCCAACAAGGCTCGATAGGACTCCTTCTTCAGCTTGACGGCATCCCTTACTTCCGGTGTCCACCACCGGGTTCGGGGATTGCCGCCGCGACAAGCACCACAGACCTTACGACCACAGCTACGAGCAGCCGCATCGACAATAGAGGTGGAGAACATGGCCCACTCGGAGTCCATGTCTCCAACCTCCCCCGGGATCAGGGAGAAGCTCTCCCGGAGGTGGGAGTTGAAGACCCCCCTGACAGAGGGCTCCGCCAGACGTTCCCAGCAGACCCTCACAATGCGCTTGGGCCTGCCAGGTCTGTCCGGCTTCCTCCTCCGCCAGCGGATCCAACTCACCACCAGGTGGTGATCAGTTGACAGCTCAGCCCCTCTCTTCACCCGAGTGTCCAAGACACGTGGTCGGAGGTCAGATGACACGACAACAAAGTCGATCATCGACCTCCGACCTAGAGTGTCCTGGTGCCATGTGCACCGATGGACACCCTTGTGCTCGAACATGGTGTTTGTTATGGACAAGCTGTGACTAGCACAGAAGTCCAATAACAAAACACCGCTCGGGTTCAGATCGGGGAGGCCGTTCCTCCCAATCACGCCCCTCCAAGTGTCACTGTCGTTACCCACATGGGCGTTGAAGTCCCCCAGGAGAACAACGGAGTCCCCGGTTGGTGCACTGTCTAGTACCCCTCCCAGGGACTCCAAGAAGGCCGGGTACTCTGCACTGCTGTTAGGCCCGTAGGCCGACACAACAGTGAGAGACCTGTCCCCGACCCGAAGGCGCAGGGACGCGACCCTCTCGTTCACCGGAGTGAACCCCAACACGCAGCGGCTGAGCTGTGGGGCAATGAGCAAGCCCACACCAGCTCGCCGCCGCTCCCCGCGGGCAACGCCAGAGAAATGGAGAGTCCAACCCCTCTCAAGAAGTTGGGTTCCAGAGCCCAAGCTGTGCGTGGAGGTGAGGCCGACTATATCTAGCCGGTAACGCTCAACCTCCCGCACAAGCTCAGGCTCCCCCCCCCCCCAGCGAGGTGACATTCCATGTCCCCAGAGCTAGTCTCCATGCCTCTCCGCACCCACCCCTCATGGCTCCTCCCGCAGGTGGTGGGTCCACGGGAGCCACCACCTTGCTTGTGAATGACTGAGGCCTTTGGGGATGCTCCTTTTATACCCAATCATGACACTCACCTGTTTCCAATTAACCTATTCACCTGTGGAATGTTCCAAACAGGTGTATTTTAAGCATTCCTCAACTTTTCCATTCTTTTTTTGCCCCTGTCCCATTGGAACGTGTTGTAGGCATCAAATTGAAAATGAGTGAATATTTGCATAAAAACAAGTTTATCAGTTTGAACATTAAATATCTTGTCTTTGTAGTATATTCAGTTCAATATAGGCTGAATACAATGATTTGCAAATCAGTGTATTCTGTATTTTTTTAAGTGTTACACAGAGTCCCAACTTCATTGGAATTGGGGTTGTATATTATGTGTTGAAATTTCATATAAATTGTGTAAAAATAAATGTTCTCTTATCCCATTTAGTTGACATAATAGCTTACACATGTATTATCGTGTTGTGTAGTTGTGTTTTTATTACCTTGTTAATAGTGTTCTATCATTGTCTATATGTTTCATAGACTAAGTGAATGTGGCATCGCCCACAGCATCATCCATAGCACTCCAGTCAAATGAAGCTCATCGGGACTAGCAGTTATAGGAGCCAATTTAGAGCCAATTCCATATTTGGAATCCGACCACAAGCAATGCTGTTGAAGGTAACACCGTCCGCACCACTGATTTAGGAGGGAGTGGTGCTTAGCAAAGCTGTCAATCAAACTTGTTACTAAAGCTAGCAGAAGCAACCCCAAGGAAAGAAGGCTCCTGATTGTCTGTTATTAATGTTCATATCACATGGGCGCAGTGCAGTTCTCACTGGTTTACGGACACAATAGTGAAATACAAACCCCAGGATCATGTAGAGCAGATTAACACAAACATTTTAAGACCAAAATGATGAGTCTGACAGCTGCAGTTACAGAGAGAGGGGCCACAGTTTTTTAAAATAGGAAGTGGTTTGGAGTCAATGGAGCAGGAAGTGCGCCCGTGATCACTTCCTACTTGGAACTCAGCGGTTAGCAGGTTGGCTATGTCCATTTATATATAGGTATGTATGCAGGTTTATTTCATTTTTCAGATGGTTGTTGTTTACTTGTGCTTGTATTACTTTATTTACAGTGTGTTCAAAGTATTCAGTGCTGTATTCTTCATCTTAATGTGTGTTTAGATTAGTTTTTAAGAAACTAACAAAACATTTATATATCCACAAAATAATCACATTATTCTTGTCCCTGTCAGTTCACACTGAAATAATAAGTTCTTTGTGAAGAAAACACATCGTTCTCACTGCTCCAGGAGCCAGGAAGGCCGTCACGTTGTTGAATGAAGATAAGTCCGTCTGGAAACAAAAGATAAAACTCATTTATTTTAAAGAGGAGAGACTCATAGTCTGACCTGACCATAGTCTGATGTCTGAATCATGGTCTGATCTCTGCAACTTTAAGATGAACAACATGTAAACTGCAGAATCTTAATGTCAGTGTGATTCTGATTTTAAAGAAATTAAATGGCTGTTTATGTTTCATTTAAATAATCTTATTTAAAAATGTGATATTAATCTGATATTGATCTGATATCGAGTGGTCATGTGACCACAGCCAGTTACATCTGATGTGGCTAGCAGTTATAGGGGCCAATTTGGAGCAGAGTTCCACATTTGGAATTCCGACTACGAGTATCATACTGGTGGGTGGGCAGCAGTTTAGCAACGCTGTCAGTGTTGACCCTTAGGCGGGAGGGACCTCTGGGAAAAAAGGCATGTGATTTGTCAGATACTAATGGTCATATTTTGATTCACAAACACAATAGTGAAATAAAAAACCCAGGCTCACGTAGAGTGGGTTAATACGAACATTTTAAGATCAAAATGATGAGCCTGGCAGCACCAGTTACAGAGAGAGAGTTTTTTCCATCTAAAATGAATTGGAACCAGAGTCGATGGAGCGGAAGCATCCCCATGATCACTTCCTGTTTGGAATGCGTTGGTTAGCAGGTTAGCGATGTCCATTTATATATACAGTCTATGCTAGCGCATTAGCCATGTCCATTTATTTATGTATTTTTATAAATATATATAAGTCTTAGAAAAAGACACTAATAAGGCAGAGACAAAAATGAAAAAAGATTTTAAAACCCATTGTTCCAAGTTCCTCTAAAATCTGCTGTTTCACACACATCATTATGATCAGACTCGTAATCTGATTATTGGGTAATCTTATTATTATTTATCTAATTACTCTAGTTATATGTATGAATATAAACCAGTGTTTTATATATATATATATATATATATATATATATATATATATATATATATAATCTAAAATGAAAAGGACCGAGATTAGCATTTCAAACTATTTCAATACCAAGGAACAGACTTGCCATCGATTACGAATCCATTACGGAGATAAAACATGCTTCTTTTTAGTAGAATGTGATTTTCAAACACAATATAACAGGCCTGTCTTTATGAGGTCTCCATGAGTCTTTGTTCTGATACAGCTCAAAATGAAAGTTCAGGAAAGCTCAGATTTTGTCCTGTGAATGTGACTTTTTTAGTATCGATACTCGCTCACATGAGTATATTGTTTTGATATTAATTTTAGTATCGATTGGTATCTGATTTTCCAAATTTTTGTCTGTCCTATTACCAGAACTGTAACAGCTGTAGCACATGGGTGCAGTGCAGTTCTCACTGAATAGCAAAGATATTTAATAAAAATACATTAAGACCTTCCAGAAGTCTGTCTTCACGAAGTCAGCGTGGCTGGAGCCCAGGCCTGTCCACTGGGCTTTGGCTCGGGCGTAGGCCACGAGGATGGAATTTATCTCAAACCCAGTGCACTGGAACCCAGCAGAAGAGGCTGCAAACACCTGGAACACAGGGGTCAGAGGTCAGAAGAGGCTGCAAACATCTGGAGCAAAGAGGTCAGAGGTCAGAGGTAAGAAGAGGCTGCAAACATTAGAACACAGAGTTCAGGGGTCAGAGGAGGCTGTAAACACCTGGAACATAGAGGTCAGCCTTTGAACATGTGATTTTATAATGAGGTTTTAGAAGAATCTGTTTACTCATGTGTTTGAAGAGGACATTGCTTAGTGTATATTTTAATATTCAGTTTGGATTCAGTATTACTGTGGCATCATTATTTTACAGTGTGCTGTAGGGAATAGTGAGCATATGGACCTCCATCCATCTATTTTCTTCCGCTTATCCGGAGCTGGGTCACGGGGGCAGCTGTCTAAGCAGGGATTCCCCAACTTCCCTCACTCCAGACACATCCTCCAGCTCTTCCAGTGGGACCCCAAGGCATTCCCAGGCCAGCCAAGAGACAAAGTCCCTCCAGTGTGTCCTGGGTTTTCCCTGGGGCCTCCTACCAGTGTGACATACCCAGAACATCTTTCTTAGGGAGGCATCCAGGAGGCACCCTGAACAGATGTCCGAGCCACCTCAGCTGGTTCCTCTCGATGTGTAGTGGCTCTACTCTGAGCTGCTCCCATGTGAAATGCTCCTCATCCCATCTCTAAGGCAGCGCTCAGCCACCCTGCGGAGGAAACTCATTTCGACCGCTTGCATCCTCAATCTTGTCCTTTCGGTCATTACCCAGAGCTCATGACCATAGGAACGTAGACTGACTGGTAAATCGAGAACTTCACCTTTTGACTCAGCTCCTTCTTTACCACAAAGGACCGATACAGCGACCGCATCAATCTCACGCTCCATCCTTCCCTCACTCGTGAACAAGACCCTGAGATACTTGAACTCCTCCACTTGAGGCAAAGACTCACCACCCACCCAGAGAGGGCAAGCCACCTTTTTCTGGTTGAGAACCATGGCCTTGGATTTGGAGGAGCTGATTCTCATCCCAGCCGCTTCATACTCGACTGCAAACTGCCCCAGTGCCTGCTTCAGGTCCTGGCTCGATGAAGCCATCAGGACAACATCATCTGCAAACAGCAGAGATGAGATCCTGTGGTTCCCAAACCAGACCCCCTATCGCCCCTGGCTGCGCCTAGAAATTCTGTCCATAAATATAATGAACAGAACCAGTGACAAAGGGCAGCCTTGGCAGAGTCCAGCATGCACCAGGAACAGGTCTGTCTTACTGCCAGCAATGGGAACACAGCTCCTGCTTTGTCATACAGGGACCGGACAGCCATATGGAACTAAAGAACTTATTTTGTACACAGAGATCATGACTTCAACCAGCGCAGCCAATAGAACTATAACATTAATAATTATACTGGTAGAATCATAAGGGCATTTTACAGTGAGTCACCCACTTTATCCGTGTTTACCACTATGAGTGAATAGGGTTAGGGGGTGGGCCAGGGTGTGGGCCAGGCTGTGAGTGAGGGGTTAGGGTGTGGGTGAAGGGTTAGGGTGTGGGTTAAGGTGCAGGTATGGGTGCTAGGGTGCGGGTTCGGTGTTAGGGTGCGGGTTCGGTGTTAGGGTGCGGGTTCGGTGTTAGGGTGCGGGTTCGGTGTTAGGGTGCGGGTTCGGTGTTAGGGTGCGGGTTCGTTGTGGGGTAAGTGTTAGGGTGTGGGGTAGAGGTTATGGTGCGGGTTAAAAGTGTCTCTATGTGAAGTCAGATGGAAGACCTTGGCATTACTGTGATCAAAGCACTTGCTGTCATGTGCAATGTTTTTACATTACATTGGACAGTGCTGTTTATGAATCTCATGTACAGAAATACAAAGCTCCACCCACTCACCAGTCGGCCGTCCCCTGAGCCCAAATCGGCAAGGCGGCCTGATCGTCCACGAAGGTGCCTCATCACGTTCACCGTCTGCCGTTTACTGGAGGGCAAATATGGCACCTGCAAAGACAGTTTGAGTCTTATTCTATTCTGGCGCAGGGTATGCAACTCGCTCATCACCATGGAGATGTTATTGCTCCACAGTATGGCATTTAATGAATCCATCTCCATGAGGAGGAGCTGGTCCCACAAAGACCAGTTACATGTTTTTTATGTTTTGCAGTAAAAGCACCTGCATCTGTATCTACAGTTGAATGTAACGTATAAATTAGATTAATGCCTTACTGGCATTAAGGCATCAATAACATCACCGTGACAACCATTCTATATATTTATTATATCCTAGGATAGTTTTAGGATACAAGAAATGCAAAACTGAAATATGTAGTGTGCCAACTTCAATTACAACTTCTGCATGCAGGTGTGTGTATGTATGTTCCCTGTATCAATGATCAGGGAATGCTGCATTTTCTATTCAAATGATTTTCGAATAAAAGAGTATTACTATTATTACTGCATGATTTTAAAACAAAAGAGGAGGTTATTATGATCTTAGACTTACCACTTTGCTCCTTTTCCACATTTGTTTGGTCAAAGAACTAAGCTCCAAAATAAGCAGATCATTACAGTGCAAGTGATGACTGTCCACATGAACAACATGAGAGTGTAAACTAAACTGTACACATAAGAGAGAATGCTTCAGAGATGCAACATCAGGACTGAGACAGAGACGCTCTGTAGAACTGTTTGGTAGAATGATTATTATTAAAACTTATAAATAACAAAATCTGAAAAAAAAGAGTAACTACAGTGAAATAATGTATCTATAATAATCTCTATAATCGCACACAGATTCAGGTTTCAAACACCAAGATCTTAACACACAAGGTTCAATTCAAGTCCTAAACGAAGAAAGTTCTACATTTGTGCATCTTCCATTTTTAGTTGAAAAAATGTAAAATAGTGCACTGTTTTCGCCAGTTTATATATATTACACACAAACACACACAAACTTTACACACTCGTCTCAGACCTTGAGTTTCCCTGGCACCCTGCGGAGCCCAGGCAGAGCGAACAGGCTCCAGAGGCCGTACATCCCTGTGAGCAGAGCCCCACAGCAGGCTGTGACTCCCGGGTGCTCTGTCTGCTGAGAGAGGGGGGAGTCCTGGAGAATCATCTCTATACAGTCCTCCATCACAAACCGCTGTGTAAGGACAATGATACATAACACATTATTTCTGAATATTTAGACAAAAAAATAATGTACAAATATGAAACACATTAAGGCACATTCAAACATATGTGTGAGTTATAGTTTTACACAGATGTTCTGGAAATGGCTCCAGTTATATTCACAAAAAGAACCAAGGAATTTTTTTCTTTCTGTTCTACACACTCTGCCGTTCCAATGAAAATGAGATGCACTATATCCATCTGCCTGGAATATTCCACAGCATGGCATTTATAATCTCCCTGGAGACAGTAATAATAGCAATAAAAAAAACATTTGCATTCAATATATAAGCAACAAAAGTTAAAAACATAATGGACCCGAGTAAAGCAATAGTCCAAAGGATTATGTGTGGTGTGAACATCATTTCCAACAGATGAACCGATTCTAAATATATGTCTGTCTGATCTATCCCTCGTGCCCGGCAGAGATCAGTGTCGTTATCTTTGTGAACAGCAGATGGCGCCACACTGACCTCAGTAACATTCTAGAACAGCGTGTTTACCACAATCTGTCAGAAGTGCGAGACCTGCGTTTTCAAAATCTGAAGTTTAACTGTCCTTTCGAAGCGATCACGTGCTGTAATATTATGCACGTGCGCCTCTACTGCACGAAATACAAAAACAGACAGACTTCTCATGAGAGGACAAACTTCTGTCAAAGCATTTTAGATTGAGATCAAATTCAAACCCACGAGACAACACGGCGACTCAAGTTATAACTCTGACAGCCACGTGCCCAGAGAGAACGAGTTTTGGAAGTTTTTTGTTCATGTGTTGCAGAAAAACGTTCGGACTGTTCAGCTCACCTGATACGCCCCCTGCTCTGCAAGTTCCCCATTCTGTACGTCACGTACGCCAGTCACGTGCGCAGATACGGTTGCATCGCCCGCCCTATGACTTTAATATCGCCCAATCAAATGAGAGCGCTCAGGTTTTATTGGGAAAAGCTCCTGTCAGCAAAAACACGAGCCCTGTCACAATAATAACTATAAGGGCCTGCTGTTATGTAATCAGTGTAGTAGACTTTTGGATGTGCCTTTGGAAACAGGGTGATGGGTCAGGGTTTGGAAACAGGGCTGTGGGTCAGGGTTTGGAAATAGGGTGATGGGTCAGGGTTTGAATCCAGGTTTAGAAACAGGGTGGTGGGTCAGGCTTTGGAAACAGGGCAATGGGTCAGGGTTTGGAAACAGGACAATAGGTCAGGGTTTGGAAACAGGGCGATGGGTCAGAGTTTGTATTTGGGTATGGAAACAGGGTGGTGGGTCAGGGTTTGGAAACAGGGTGATTGGTCAGGGTTTGGAAACAGGACAACGGGTCAAGGTTTGGATTCAGGTTTGGAAACAGGGCAATGGGCCAGGGTTTGGAAACAGGGTGGTGGGTTTGGGTTTGGAAACAGGGCGATGGGTCAGGGTTTGGAAACAGGGCGATGAGACAGGGTTGGCATACGGGTTTGAGAACAGGGCGGTGGGTTTGGAAACAGGATAATGTTCAGTGTTTGGAAACAGGCCGACGGGTCAGTGTTTGGAAACAGGGCGATGGGTCAGGATTTGGAAAAAGGGCAACAGGTCGGGATTTGGAAACGGCAACGGGTCAGTGTTTGGAGACAGGGCAATGGGTTGAGATTTGGAAACAGGGCAACGGGTTAGGGTTTGGAAACAGGGCGACAGGTCAGAGTTTGGAAACAGGGCAATGCGTCTGGGTTTAGAAAAAGGGCAACGGGTCAGTGTTTGGAAACAGGGCAACGGGTGAGGATTTGGAAACAGGGCGACGGGTCAGGGTTTGGATCCGGGTTCGTAAACAGGGCAGTGGGTCAGGTCAAGGTTTGCAAACAGGTTGATGGGTCAGGGTTTGGAAACAGGTTGATGGGTCAGGGTTTGGAAACAGGGCGATGCATAAGGGTTTGGAAATAGGATGATGCGTAAGGGTTTGGGAAAAGAGTGATGGGTCAGGGGGAGAACATAAAATTAAAGTAAGAAGAACATAGATTACACAAGAAGAAGATGAAGTGTTCTTAAAGTGTTCTTCCAGGTGTTCTTCCAGGTTATTGACAAGTCTTTGGTCTTTGATGGAGGGTCCAGCACCTGCTTGTCTCCATGGAGATATTATTGCCTTGTCTGGAATGTTCTTCAGTATGGCACTAAACGTATCTAGCTTAACCACCAGGCCAAGATACAGGCCAACTTTTTAATTGAATAAATGCCTCACTGTGGGACATTCCAGGCAAAGCAGATAGCAGACTTTGACAGAAAAGTTACACACTGCACCTTTATACTCTTAATACTTTTATGTAACTTAAATAGACTAACAATTTTTTTTATTTTAATCTATAAAATAGGTGCATGGTGACTGATATTGAGGTGTAGCCCTTGTTTAACCAGTCCATTACCCATAATCCATTTCATCTGGTCTTAGTGTAAGACTGTTTCTGGTGAAAAAAGTGAATAAGTGTGTGAAAAGTGAATGATGAAGCAACGGACTCTATGGAAAGGATGGGGTGTGTGTGTGTGTGTGTCTATGTGTGTGTGGGGGGTGAGTGTGGGGGTGTGTGGGGGTGTCTGTGTGTGTGTGTGGGGGGGGTGTCTGTGTGGGGGTGTGTGTGTGGGGGTGGGTGTGGGGGTGTGTGGGGGTGTGTGTGGGGGGGGGGGGGGGGGTGGGGGTGGGTGTGGGGGGGGGGGGGGGGGGGGGGGGGGGTGCACGCGCGTAAAGGAGGCTCCTCTTCTGGTCAGAATAGTGTTATCTTCATGAGCTCCCACACAACAGCAGGGCCACAGGAACTCACAGCTCTGTCCTTGACTCTGAGCATCAGTGTCTCCTACTGTATACTATGTGTCTGCTGTTTACCGGTATTCACATGTTATTAACTTTAGCATTAGCACATCAAGATACACGTTTAAAGAAATGCTCACTGCTAAATGTAGATACTTTACAGTAGTCTATGTCTTAACCATGCCCTAACCTACAACATCCTATCATACGTAATATGATGCAAAAGCAGCCTCTGGTCCATCCGCCCTGGCCTCATCATGCACCCGCCACATGCACCCGCTCACTGTGCAGCCGCTCCATTTGAAAGGCCCGTAATGATAATATTCATCAGCACTCAAGCGGCTCTTTTTTGCCCCCCTCCCCTCCTCTGCCTCTCTCTCTCCCTCTTTCTCTCTCTGTCTCTCCCTCTCTCCGTCTCTCTGTCTCTCCCTCCCTCTCTCTCTCCCTCTCTCTGTCTCTCTCCGCCCCCCCCCCCCCCCCTTCCCTGTCTCTCTCTCTCTCTCTCTCTCTCTCTCTCTCTCTCTCGCTCTCTCTTTCTCTGATGGTTGGTGCAGATGTTGGAGGAGAGGAGGAGGCACACGGCGGTGACGCAAACAGCACGGTCCATTCAGGTTCTTGAGAGAAATGAAAGGCCCGGCAGCGGTGTTATATCATCGATTTTAAAGTAGCTGAAGTAGCTGCAGCCGAACCTTGGTCTAATGGAGTTGTATGGAAAGGTAAGCCAAAACCAAACACTGTAAGCCAAAACCAAACATGTGTCTAGGTGTGTGTGTGTGTGGGTGTGTGTGTGTGTGTGTGTGTGTATATATATATATATATATATATATATATATATATATATATATATATATATATATATATATACATACACACACACCCCCACCCCCACACACACCCACACACACACACACACACACACACACACACAGAGAGAGAGAGTTTAGAACAGGCTGAACCACAGTTTGCTCCTCGTGTTTGGTCCAAACTCTCTGGTCCTTAATGACATTATGTGGGCTGCTGTCTAATACTGTGTATTTGTACAGTATGGGCTATAAATTTATGACTCTACAAAGCGTGTTTCATCCACATTTACGCACGTCAAAGCCATAAAACAAACAGACCAGACGGCTCTCACACAACAAGGAAATAGACCGTATTCCCCGCTGCATTCTGGGAAACGTAGTGCGATTATGACCTGGTCCGCAGTCTGACTCGCTCTTTGTTATCCTTCATAAAACTACACTCCTTTCTTTCTTTCCTAATGAAAAGAGCGTTCACGGTGACGCTCTATTTACGCACGCACGCACGAGACCGGCTCGTTCCTGCGCGTGCCTCGTCAGCTCGGGGCGCGTGCAGCAGCAGCAGCTGAGGCTCAGTGGACAGCTCCGGTGCTGAAGCAATCTGCGGCGCGCGGAGGAAAACAGCGCAGAGCGAAGGGAAAAACGCCTGTAACCGCGAAAAACATTTTTAACGCGAGATTTACACATAGTCCAGGGCCCGCGCTGACCCGAGGCGTGCGAGACAGGTCAGTCCCTTTGTGCCAGCGTTTTCAAGCTGATATATAATGTGTTTGGATCATTATAAGGTGCTATGACCTGCAGTGAGAAGGAGCTAGTGCACGCGTAGTACACGCGTAGTACACGCGTAGTAAACACGTCAGCGTGGTTTGGAATTGGCGACATTTTGGTTATTTCAGCTGTTTATCGCATCATCTCAGCAGTGCACGTTTTTGTCCTTGCTCCATTTTTGATTTTATTTCAGGGGCGGGGGGAGAAAGGAGAATGGAGGAAGGGAGGGCAGGTTCAGGCCCGATATAGGTCCGTCCGAGATTTTTTTCCTTGAGCTACAAACTGTTCTGCGTTTGGCACGAGCGCAGAAGCTTTGCCATAGCGTTTCACCTTGGAGCAAAGATTACTGCTCTTGACATGTAGAACTCAAAACTCTTCAGCAAAGGGGTTCACTGCATAGACCTCCGATAGCATTTCACATCTGGGGGAAGAATGTGACCTCCTTCTGTCTTCTGTGGTTGATCTAAAACGGTGTGAAACTCTTAACCACATGAATGACTGTGACATAACATCCGCTGTAGCGACCTTAAACATGTCCGCCGGGCACACGCGTCCTTGTGTTTATGGGTAATATTCCAAACATTGATTTTTGTTTAAACATTTTATAAGCAATGATTGGGTAGATTTAAGGCCCTACGTGGGCTTAAGGGAGCTGCTGTTATAGAGACGGAACACAAGACGAGCCAAACATGGAGTCGTGTACACCGCAGTTAGGATGGGCTCTTACTGTTCCTGACTTGGTCCTGGTTTAGTCCTGGTTTAGTCCTGTTTAGTCCTGTTTTAATCCTGGTTTGGTCCTGTTTAGTCCTGGTTTAGTCCAGTGTTAGTCCTGTTTTAGTCCTAGTTTAGTGCTGTTTTAGTCTTGGTTTAGCCCCGGTTTAGTCACGGTTTAGTCCTGTTTTAGTCCTGATTTAGTCCTCTGTTAGTCCTGGTTTAGTCCTGTGTTAGTCCTGGTTCAGTCCTGGTTTAGTCATATTTTAGTCCTATTTTAATCCTGTTTTAGTCCTGTTTTAGTAGTAGTTTAATTCTGGTTCAGTCCTGGTTCAGTCCTGGTTCAGTCCTAGTTCAGTCCTGGTTCAGTCCTGGTACAGTCCTGGTTTAGTCCTGGTTTCGTCCTGGTTTAGTCCCAGTTTTGCTGTGGAATGTGTGTGAATTCTCCCTTAGAGAAGGGGCAGCAGTGTTGTAGTTGGTTAAGCTTTTGCCTTGTAACCCGTAACTAGTAATGGTAATACTAATAGTGGTAGTGGTAGTACTGTAGTAACGGTAGTTGTAGTACTATAGTAATGGTAGTGGTAGTACAATAGTAATGGCAGTGGTAGTACTATAGTAATTGTAGTACCATAGTAATGGCAGTACTATAGTAATGGCAGTACTATAGTAATGGTAGTAGTAGTACTATAGGAATGGCAGTACAATAGTAATGGTAGTACTATAGTAATGGTAGTAAATTCCTCATTATAGAGTCCTCATTATACTATGTCTATATCTTCTTGCTGTAAAACATTTAGGGTACACATTTCCAGACTGCGCTCCAAATCCAAAATGATCTGTCCCTTATTTCACCAGCAAACTCGCAGTGTAAATATCAGTTTATAACAGCACTGACATATTCTCCACATCAGAACCAGGCCTGTTCCCTCCACCTTTGACATCACGGCTAATTTGTTACCTCGACCTCTGTGACATCAGGGCTGATTTGTCACCTCCACCTCTCTGACACCACGGCTGATTTGTCACCTCCACCTCTGTGACATCACAGGTGATTTGTCACCTCCACCTCTGTGACATCACGGCTGATTTGTCACCTCCACCTCTCTGACACCACGGCTGATTTGTCACCTCCACCTCTGCCATCACGGCTGACCTGTTCCCTCCACCTCTGACATCACGGCTGATCTGTCACCACTACCTGTATGACATCAGGGCTGATTTGTCACCTCCACCTCTCTGACACCACGGCTGATTTGTCACCTCCACCTCTGTGACATCACAGGTGATTTGTCACCTCCACCTCTGTGACATCACAGGTGATTTGTCACCTCCACCTCTGTGACATCACGGCTGATTTGTCACCTCCACCTCTGTGATATCATGGCTGATCTGTCACCTCCACCTCTGTGACATCACGGCTGATCAGAGTTTCCTTCACCTTTGACATCATCGCTGATCTGTCATCTCCACCTCTGACATCACAGCTGATCTGTTACCTCCAACTCTGACATCATGGCTGATTTGTTACTCCACCCCTGACATCACATCTGATCTGTCACCTCCACCTCTGACATCACAGTTGATCTGTTACCTCCACCTCTGAAATCACAGCTGATCTGTTACCTCCACCTCTGGCATCACTGCTGACCCGGAGCCAAGGGTCAAGCTGTTTTTCTTGACACCGCCTTCTGACACCTCTGATGACCAGCTCTACAAGACCCTCCTGTACTCTTCCCTATTCTACATATCCTCGTATCTATATCTATATCTATATCTATATCTATATCTATATCTATATCTATATCTATATCTATATCTATATCTATATATACATACACTTTATACCCATATACGCCCTCTCATCGATATGAGATGCAGATGAAACCCAAGCTGTTGTGTAATACAGTCCCAGTCTATTTCAGTCTGAGTTGAAGGTGAGCCTCTCAGTCGTTCCTTGAGTACGTTGTTTTACAGCATCATTAGATCAGATGGAGGATGAAAATCTTCCATAAGTGTCTTTAAGTCATGACAACTGACAGCTATAGCGACTGTGAGGAATAAACATAATTTCACTCTTATTTGACCCTTAAAAGTCCTAAATGACTCTATTCTCTGATCTCTAATGCCGTTTCCTCATCACAAACATACCTGGTGTTGTGTTTTGTTTCATTCACACATGTTTAACCCACAAACCCGGCATATTATAATTCTTCTCTCAAACAGAAAACACTCTGTTCCACCTTGTGATGTCCTGTGGTAATACAGGAAGTGCTCCAATGTGTTTTTAAACTCCTTACATCTTCACTAGAATCATTTGGATTGTTTCAGACCTGGAATTGCCTATCTCTACTGAACTAAAGGTAAAAGGAGCTGTTAACTTTAAAACTACCACTTCATGACATCACAAGGTGGAACAGAGCTTTTTGAGCTTTGGAGATGTAGATAGACTAATAATAAAGGGTTACTCAAACATGTGAATGAAACAAAACACAACTCCAGCTATGTTTTTGAGGAGGCATTCTAACATGGCTTAAAGCTCACAGGGGTACAATTTGTGTCACATAGGATTTTTAAAGGTACATTGTGTAACTTTTCTGATGGACGTCTGCTGCCTGTTTTTGCCTTGTAAGAGATGTTCCACAGTATGGCATTAAATTGGTGTACCTTGCTTTTTGAATTACCAGTGTTTTTTAATGCATTCTTACAGTCAGCTGGCTTGCCTCTCCATAGTTCTGACCTGTAACATGGCATACTGCTGCAATTTGCTTGTGCCCACAGAGAAAACTGCTGTGAAACATTTTAGGCAAATTTTGGGCTCCTCCTGAAAAGTAACATAGTGAATCAAATATAAGACACTGAAACTCTCTCTTTACCCTCTTCTTCTGTAGACATCGCTGTGCCTCCAGTCTTATATTTTATTCTTACACAGTCATAATTGTTGTTGTTGAGTTACATCTAAGTCTGTTTTCTATATATATTTATCTGAATTGATCTGAATCTGAAGTTTCTATTATCTTTCTGTTGTTGAACAGTGCGTCGCAACACTGAAATTCCCACCTTGTGGGACGAATAGAGGATCTTATTCAGTTTTGTATGATGTGAATTGGCCCAGTAATTACACTAATTTCAGGTATTAATTATAAACCAATTTAAAACATTTTCATTTGGACAAGTAAACACCGTAAACTGCCTCCAGCTCATGTTAAAACTTTAAACCCATGAGCAGATTTGAATCTCAAACAGAGGAGGTAGAGGAACCAAAAGTAAGTAACTTTAGAATAATATTACTCAAGCAAGAGTACTGTTACAAGTAGGAGTAAAAGTATGCAGCTAGAAAAGTACTCTGAAAAGTAAGGTTTCTCTGAGTACTTAATATGAACTACTTCATTGTCTCCACAGATGGCTGCCACTCAGGACATGAAGGGGAAGGGAGAGGGCGGAGACCAGAACTTTGACTACATGTTTAAACTCCTCATCATCGGAAACAGCAGCGTGGGAAAAACCTCCTTCCTTTTTCGATACGCAGATGATGCCTTCACCTCCGCCTTTGTCAGCACCGTCGGGATCGACTTTAAAGTCAAGACCGTCTACAAGAACGACAAAAGGATCAAGCTACAGATCTGGGTAAGATACAGGACCCGCACAACACCACGTCCGGGAATAGATGCTAGCTAGCTGCCTGCGAGAGGTTACTGCTGATGGATCCGGAGAAGGGAATGTCATTGTGAAGTACAGATGAGCTGGGAATGGGAATACAGTAAGGTATTATAACAATTCAGTTTTAGAGCACTTCACTGTGATTGGTTAGCCGTCTGTCAATCACTGGGTACATTTCCATTCAAATAACAAATGCTGCACTCATTCGGATCATATTTTCGTAGAACAAAGTGTCTTTTTATAGAACAATCTTCTTGGACTTGTCATGAAGATCTTTACAAACATGTTCTGTGTTTGAGAATGACAGTGTTCCATCATCTTCAAATCAGCAGAACCACAGCCGATTCATCTTACCTTTTCCTGCCTGAGTGGCTCGTGTCCATATCAGGTTGTTTCTGGCTGTTTCCTGACCCTGTTTCTGTGTTTGGATTGATAGTGCTGATGGTTTGTGACAGCAGGAGAGCTGAACAGACAACGGGACGAGGACTTTACAACAACAACACAATATTTAAACTAAAAAACACCAACACAATATTTAAACTTTAAAATATGAAACTATTAAACTATGAACAGTTTGTGTAAAGTGGTTCAGTGGTTAAAATGAAACATGCATTTGTCTGATACAAATGTAATCTTTTCACACAAGGATCGTTATTTAAAACTGGACGCATTAAAACATAATATTGATCTAAAACCACTTAAATAATAAGAAAATAAACTGAATCTGCAGCTCTCATCTCTACCCCTTTTATAAACCGCTGCTGTTAGTGCTGTGTAGTGTAGGGTCCTGGCCATGTCCCTGGACACAGTTCAGCTGATTTTTAAATATGATTTTTTTCATTCTGGTCAGATGTGTTAAATGCAAAACAAGACAGATACATTTAATTGTGTGTGTGCGTATGTGTGTGTGGGTGTGTGTGTGTGTGTGTGTGTGGGGTGTGGGTGGGTGTGTGTGTGTGTGTGGGGGGGGGGGTGTGCGTGTGTGTGCGTGCGTGTGAGTGATTGTGTTTGTTCTAATGTGATCTCTGTGCTTCGGCGTGTGTGTGTGAGTGTGTGAGTGTGTGTGTGTGTCCGTGTGTGAGCTCAGAGGCAGATGGAGGTGTGGACTTCTATGTGAGGAGCAGAGGATGTGTGAATGTGGAGCACAGCGGGACAACGGCACAAACACCAGTGTGATGAGAGAGAAAGAGAGGGAGGGAGGGAGGGAGGGAGAGGGAGGGAGAGAGAGAGAGAGGAGGGAGAGAGAGAAAGAGAGAGGAGGGAGGGAGAGGGAGGGAGAGAGAGAGAGAGAGGAGGGAGAGAGAGAGGGAGAGACGCAGGGTGAGAGAGGGGGAGAGGGAGGGAGAGAGAGAGAGAAAGCAGTTGAAGCTGTTTAAGAACCGCTCTATATTCTATATTCTGTATTATTTGTATCAGTATGAAAGAGACCACAACGTCCAGTTACTCCTATAGTTATAAAGAGACCACAACATCCAGTTACTCCTGTAGTTGTAAAGAGACCACCAGGTCCAGTTACTCCTGTAGTTGTAAAGAGACCACCAGGTCCAGTTACTCCTGTAGTTGTAAAGAGACCACCAGGTCCAGTTACTCCTATAGTTATAAAGAGACCACAACGTCCAGTTACTCCTGTAGTTGTAAAGAGACCACCAGGTCCAGTTACTCCTATAGTTGTAATGCACTATGTAACTTTTATAGTACACCTGTTTGTACCCATAGAGATGTTATTACTTTGCCTGGAATATTCCACAGTATGGCATTAAATGTATCTTCTTTGTATTTATTCAAGTGTTTTTATTGCTGAAAATACCAAACTGTTTGTTTGGTTTCATCTCCTGCATCTTGGCAGCGCAACATTCTTGTCTCCATAGAGATAAGTTAAAGGGCCAGTACACATTTTTTCATGTGTTTCAGTAAATTCTGCAATGTGCTTTTTGGATCCAATTATAAAGCTTTTTATTGTCCAATAATCAGGAAGTGTGTGCTAGTATGCTGGTTCTTATTAGCTTTATCGTAACTCTGCTCTGGTCTCTGAGACTTGTGAAAAGTGCTTATAAACTCATCATGGTGAATTAGAATGCTCTGAATGGATAAGGTAAGTGAGGAGTAACGGTGGACCACTGCAAACTGTTTAAAATGATCTAGTTTTGTTTTTTTGTGTTTTTAAAACAATAAAACCTATGATACAGCACCTTTAAATATTGTGAACCAGAAATATCATCTCCATAGTGACCCTCACCAACACCACTTTGATGCTATAATAAAAAGATTTCAGATTGGCCTTGTACTGACTCCAGGTCTGAATCTTTTGGATAAATACCATACTTACTCTGTTTCTATTTTGAGTCTGTGCACTGAAACATCATGACCGTACAGTGTTCTGAGGAGGCAGAGGCTCTGTGTGCGTTAGCATGTTAGCACACAGAGCTACAGGAGGCTCTTGAGCCTTTGTCACTGAGGCTCAGACAGAGGCCACAGCACACGCCCTTTTAAGGTCATGGCTATCTGCGGCTGTCACTCCTTTCATTTGCTCAAAGGTAAAGTTCTGTTCTGTTCTGTGGACTCTCTCTGACGCAGAAGAAACTATCTGGATTTGTTTTGGGTGAGAACGAGCGCAAGTTTTCTACTTTTGTTTAAGCCTTTTATGGCATTTTCAGTAGTCTGTGTCTGATGTTTGATGGTCCTCATGTTAACTGTTCTGTTTTTTTTTAAAGTAATACTGATAAATAATCAGATGTAGCTCAGATCTGTTCTGTTGAAATATGGTGGAGATATAAAACCCTTACACAAGGGTTTGAAAATATAGTTTTTATATTTTCATCAAAATGTTCCTCAAATGAAGTACAAACTGTTTGTAATTTAACTTCATTACTCAGCCCCAAACTTAAAAGTGCACTATGGAACTTTTCTTGCTTGTCTCCATAGGGATGTAATACCATACTGTGAATGCTCCACAGTATGGCATTAAACATATCTCTCTTGCATGTATTCATTTACAAGTGTTTTAAGGCTAAAAAATACATTCTTAAAACATATTCTTACTGTGTACGGGGTCGACTCTCCACAGACCTGATCTGTAACTTGGGCTGGTGGTGTCACTGACTTGTCTCCATATAGATGCATTAGTCTAGTGGCATATTGTGGAACATTCTAGGTACAGCGTGGACAGAACAGTCCTTGGAGACAGGATTCATTTAGAAGGTTTAATGCTCTGTAAAACAAAAGTTTCTGTTGGGGGGACAGAGGCAGCTGTGCCCATCTACAGGGTGTGTCACACTTATTACAGCCCCTGTGAAACACGTACAAAGTGGAACTTTAGAACAGAATAATAATTCATAATACCAATTTTAAAAATATTCTAGTCTTCAGTTCAACCAGATTCATTTTTAGACCAAGGTTTAGTTTGTTTCATCCCTGACCGTTTGTACTGCTCAAAAGCACCTCAGAGTGGTCATGTGATGTTGCTGTGTTGTGACTGGTCAGCTGATTTAAACAGGTTTTAAACAGGTTTGGCCCTCTAGGTTTGGAGGAGGCAGGACGACTTCTTCAGGGCAGTATCCTGGGTGTGTGAGAGTAAAAAGCCCCTCGTTCCAGTTTAAAGTCCCGTGGGCTTGTTTGTCCTCTGTCCCAATGATGTTTGCTTTGTCCCAGTCTATAATGTGGGTCTCTCTCTTTTGCAGTGGTCAGAAATAACCCATTTGAGTTGGCCCTGTCTGACTTTGTGTTTTGTTGCTCATGTGCATGCCTTCTGTTTCCCCTTCACATTCTGTCCTCTGTTTTTTCCTTGATCTGGAAAAAAAAAAGAACTATTCACAATGTAAAGTATAGCAAAATAGCATGTTTTATCACTGTAAGGTTTTGAGAATAATTTTGCTATTTTGGCAAAGCAATGAGATCTCCATGGAGACAAGTAGGGGATGAAGTGATGTACCTGGACCACGCAGAAAAGTTCCATGTTGCATCTTTTTGAAGTCTTTAGTTTTAACACACTTTATCCTGATAACTGAAGACAAGCTCATCCTGATTCAGTTCTATTGATTTCTGAAGCTGCCGACCTCACCAGAAGCTCTCAGAACACTTTGGTCCTGAGCACTTCCCCCTGACAGCTGCTTTGTTTTAAATAAGGTCCTTAGAAGTAAGTTGAAAATTTAAAAGTTGTTAGGAAGATTAGAGCCAAAACATGACAAAGTGTCTTTCAAACACTGCACGTAATAATTAACTGAACAATTGCTGTCAACATGGACAGATAAAGGGCTTTACATAACAGCTGTAATGCTACTGTGTGCTAATGCTAGCTGTGTGGTTTGGCACGCATGGAGCTGTGGTCTGAAGGTCAACTGTTTCCTCTGGCAGATGAGGCCAATGTTATTGTGGATAATGTGCAGAGGACACAGAAGGAGCAATGCATTGTGGGTCGTAGCAAACCGGTCTGCTTCCTCCTCCTTGCTCTCGCCAAGTGGAGCAGCCAGTGCATCCCCAGACGCTCCAAACACACGGCCGTGGGTGGGACAAGGCACCGGGAATTATTCAGACATTATGTAAGAGGTTTGATTGTGAGAAATTGCTCAAAATGTGTTGGATTCTGGGATTTTGCAGAGTAAGTACTGCCTTTGCTCAAACGCTGTCTGTGTCTGGTTCATTCGAAACAGTTTGCAGAAGTTCAAAGTTATTCCTCTCTTATCTTATGCATTCTGAGCATCCTAATTCACCATGATTTTCACAACTTTTCACAACTCTCAGATATTATATATATATATATATATATATATATATATATATATATATATATATATATATATATATATATATATATATATATATATATATATATATATAGGTCAGTATATAATCTCCTCCTCACCCTCTCATCCCCGTCTCATCCCCTCTTTTTCCACGCTCAAGGCCTAGGAGCTTGAGGGTTCTGTCTCTTTGCTGTTCCTAATACTGCACTTTTCTGGACTGAGATGTCTGATGTTTTTCCTGGGTTCTGCTGTAGCCTCTCCTCCAGTTTGAGGGTCACTGCCCCGAGTGCTCCGATGACCATGGGCACCACTGATATCTTCACCTTCCAGGCCTTCTCCAGCTCTTCTTTGAGCCCCTGGTATTTCTCTAGTTTCTCATGTTCCTTTTTCCTGATGTTCCCATCACTTGGCACTGCGATGTCCACCACAACAGCTTTGCTCTGTTGTTTATCCACCAACACAATGTGTGATTGGTTTACCATCACCATTCTGTCAGTCTGTATCTGGAATTCCCATAGGATACTGGCTCGATCACTCTCCCCTATATTTGGAGCTGTTTCCCACCTTGATCTTGGGGTTTCCAGTCCGTACTCTGCACAGATGTTTCTGTACACTATGCCCGCCACTTGGTTATGCCGCTCCATGTATGCTTTCCCTGCAGCATCTTACACCCTGCAGTTATGTGCTGGATTGTCTCAGGGGCCTCTTTGCACAGCCTACGTCTTGGGTCTTGTCTGATGTGGTAGATCTGGGCATCTATCACTCCGATGCTCAAGGCCTGGTCCTTTGCAGCCAGGATGAGTGCCTCTGTGCTGTCCTTCAGTCCAGCTTTCTCAAGCCATTGGTAGGTTTTCTTGATATCAGCCACTTCAGTTATGTTCTGGTGGTACATCCCGTGCAGGGACTTGTCCTTCCATGATGGCTCTTCCAGCACCTCTTCCTCTGCGCTCCACTGTCTGAGACATTTGCTGAGCATGTCATCTGTTGGGGCCTTGTCCTTGATGTACTTATGGATCTTGGATGTTTCATCCTGGACTGTGGCTCTCACACTCACTAGTCCTCGGCCTCCTTCCTCTCAGGGTGCTGGATTTGGGATGGAATGCTTGGTCAGGAGCTTTCAGATCTTAACATCTGTGGTCTCTCTCCTTTGGCCAGCTTATGATTCCTGCTCGGTATCTGACTACTGGCAGGGCGTAGCTGTTTATTGCCTGGGTCTTGTTTTTGCCATTGAGCTGACTCCTTAGGACTTGCCTTACTCGTCTGAAGTATTTGGCCGTGGCTGCTTTCCTTGTTTCATCGTCAAGGTTGCCATTTGCTTGTAGGATACCAAGGTACTTGTAGCTGTCATCAGTCTCTGCTGTTGTTCCTTCTGGGAGGGAGACCCCTTCTGTGTGGACTACTTTCCCTCTCTTTGTCACTATCCGCTTGCACTTCTCAAGCCTGAATGACATTCCAATGGCTGTGCTGTAGATGCTGGTGGTGTGGATCAGTGAGTCGATGTCTCACTCATTCTTAGCATACAGCTTGATGTCGTCCATGTAGAGGAGGTGACTGATGGTGGCCCCATTCCTGAGTCGGTATCCATAGCCAGTGTTGTTGATGATTTGGCTGAGGGGGTTCAGACCTATGCAGAACAGCAATGGGGACAGTGCATCTCCTTGGTATATGCCACATTTGATGGTCACTTGTGCACATGGCTTGCCATTGGCCTCAAGGGTGATTTTCCACAACCTCATCAAGTTTGCAATTAAAGCTCTTAGAGTCCTGTTGATGTTGTACAGCTCCAGGCATTCAGAGATCCATGTGTGTGGCATTGAGTCGTAGGCTTTAGGTCAGTTAGGTCACTTCTCTCCGCGATGTCTTGATTTTAGCCGCCAACCGTCATTTCCATGGTGGGTATTGTTTCTCATGGCTCCCATGGTTGCTCTTATAGCCAAGCATCTCTAGGATCACTGCGACTGAAGTGTAATTCAAACCATTGGTTTCTGTGATGCTTGAGGTAGGGATCGTTCTCAATGCTACGTTCACATCTTCTAGGAGACTTTCAGATGGTACTTCACTTAGTCTCAAGTTGTGATAACAGTTGCCATTTGCAGGTGTTGGAACACTGAGCTACTAGTTTCTTAGCTGTAAGCTTGGACTGTGGGTTTTGAAATAACCATTCTCACATCCTGTTCATGTAACCCCTCTGACTCGGGTCACTGGAGTAGTAGCATTCCAACAGAGCCTTGTTCTCGCCCATCTCCGCCTTGTTCCAGTAGCCCATTTCTCATGAAGGTGCTCTGAGAGGGGGTCACTCTCAGACCACAGGCCTAACTCTCAGACACATGCCTCACACTCAGACGCACGCCTTACTCTTCAACACACACGTCACTTTCAGACCACAGGCCTCACTCTCAGACAGATGCCTCAGGTCTATACCTTTATTGGCTGATGCTGATTAAAACTCCCCTCAAGACGATCACTGTCTGTGAACTGTTTTATCACAGGTCAAATAACTGCACAGCTGTGTTTGAAACTGGAACTCACACAGAAATCAACCAGACACGAAGAATTAAAGAAAACCCACCTAACAACCCCGACTGAGGCCAGAACACTAACCACTCCAGCAGCACTCTGTACATGGTTGCAGTGTTATCCTATTCCATGTTATGTAATGTAAACTTTATGTGGGGTCTGTGGGGCTTCCATCAGTCCTATAACATATCTCAAAACTCTATTATCCACCCATACATTAGACCCAATGTGCAGAACAAAAATACTGGTGAATAGCAGATTTGTCTGTAAAAAAAAAAAAAAAAATGGGTCAAACAAAACACCACTTACCGACTCCTGCAGACATCCCCCTGTATACAGTACACAGTACTGTATACAGGGGGATTACATACAGTATATGCAATATATACAGTATACATAATATATATTGTATATATTGTATGCCTCTATATATTTGAATCTGGTGTAGGTCCATCATCTGGTTCTCTGTGAAGATGTAATTGTTTTTCCTGACATGCTCTACAATATGGCATTGATCACATCTATCTCCATGGAGACGAGCAGACACCTCCAGGCCAAGTTAGTCTGTGGAGACTCAGTCAGCTCGCTCACAATAAGAAGGCATGCATGTTTTAATGTATTTGAATATGTCAAATCTAAGTTTAATGCCATACTATGGAACATTCTACACAACTCAGCATTTATTCCTTTATCACTACATTTGCTTTGGATGAACCGAACCCTTGATCTTTAAAAAAAAATGTATTGAAAATGTTTTTGTTTTTGCAGGACACAGCGGGACAGGAGCGGTACCGCACTATCACCACGGCATATTACCGTGGTGCCATGGGCTTCATCCTCATGTATGACATCACTAATGAGGAGTCGTTTGGAGCCGTGCAGGACTGGTACGACTCTTTAAACATCTGTGTTAAACTTGGGCTGGGACACAATGAGAGTGTTTTCATATTTTCAGGGTCTTTTTTCAGTTATTAATGAAGAGATCATATTTTGCTGTGGATCAAACGTGTTAATGTTCCCACTCGGCACTTCAGTGCTAGTTGGAGCATTTAAAAACAGTATCTAAGGTGCTTTTAGTTTCATTCACATGATCTGAATCTGACTTGTCCTCATTTGATCCTGGTTTGAGCCCAGTTTAGTCCTATATAGACTTGGTTTTGTCCTGTTATAGTCCAAGTGTAGCACTGGTTGAGTCCTGGTTTAGTTCCAGGTTTAGTCCCTGTTTTAATGTGAATTGTTTCAGTGTTCAAATGTCCTTCACTAAGTTTAGCAGCTTTTCTTTTCAGCTTAGCTCTAGATGCTTCTGCAGTTCTTGTTGATATTTTTCTTTTATGTGAAAAGGTACAGAAGAGTTGTTTTAAAGGCTGTTTTAAATATTACAGGAACTGAAACTGTAACAGGTGAGTGACAGCCTTGTGAGCCTTACGAGTGTCATGAGCCACATGAGCCTCGTGAGATAATGAAATCTGAAGAGATCAGATCAGAGACATCACCTCCCTGCTCCACTAAACACAATCAATGTCAGGCCTGTGGCAGTAAATAAAACAAACGCACCCACCAACACCCACCAGGGCCCACCAGCAGCCACCAGCAGCCACCAGCAGCCACCAGCAGCCACCAGCAGCCACCAGCAGCCACCAGCAGCCACCAGCAGCCACCAGCAGTCACCAGCAGCCACCAACATCCACCAGCACCCACCAACATCCACCAGCACCCACCAGCACCCACCAGCACCCACCAGCACCCACCAGGACTCACCAACACCCACCAACACTCACCAACACCAAAAAATATGTTTAAATACATTTCAGGTCTGAACTGTGGCTAAACCAGGTTTTGAGACTTACCTCCACCGGGACATATAAAAATGGAAATCGGACTAAAATAGAAATAAAAAAGAAGAATTTCAAAAGAACAGAACATGAAATATCAAACACAGACTTTCATATCTGTTCCATAAATGCCGTGTTCATATGTGTGTTTTAAAGTGTACTCACTATGTTACTCACTATGCAAACTAGTAAGTACTTCTCCCAAACCCAAACGTTCTGATTCTGGAGAGAGTTGTTTTTAGTAGCAGCTCTGAGATGCAGCGTCAGCATCTTCTCCGGGATTCATGTTCAAATCCGTGACCTCGTTTTAGCTCCAACAGAAATCAGCACTTTTATGATCACGCTATGGGACAAAATCTCCTCAGAATATCTGTACCAGGGACCTGCAGGCAGATGTTTCGAGTGTCATAAGAGTCATTAGCACAAGTGTACAAGGTCAGAACTGTAAAACTGATCATCATAACTATTTATGTGAGCCAAAGTGAAACATACGCTCCGTTTCAGATCACACCCCTTTATACAGGCCAATCGTATTTAAAACTTCGAGTGCAGATTTATGTTTAGTCCTCTTTCAATCCTGGTTTAATCCTGGTTCAGTCCTGGTTTAGTCCTGGTTCAGTCCTGGTTCAGTCCTAGTTTAGTCCTGGTTCAGTCCTGGTTCAGTCCTGGTTTAATCCTGGTTCATTCTTGGTTTAGTCCTGGTTCAGTTCTGGTTCAGTTCTGTGTCAGTGCTGGTTTAGTCCTGGTTCAGTCCTGGTTCAGTCCTAGTTTAGTCCTGGTTCAGTCCTGGTTTAAACCGGGTTCAGTCCTGGTTCAATCCTGGTTTAGTTCTGGTTTAGTCCTGGTTTAAACCTGGTTCAGTCCTGGTTCAATCCTGGTTTAGTTATGGTTTAGTTATGGTTTAAACCTGGTTCAGTCCTGGTTCAATCATGGATTAGTTCTTGTTTAGTCCTGGTTCAGCCCTGGTTCAGTCCTGGTTTAGTCCTGGTTTAGTCTTGGTTCAGTCCTGGTTCAGTTCTGGTTCAATTTTGGTTCAGTCCGGGTTCAGTCCTGGTTTAGTCCTGGTTTTCTGGGTTGGACTTGGCTCTGGCTCTGGGTTGTTTGTTCAGATAAATGTGTCTCTTTGTGCAGCTCCGTGAGCTCAGAGTCAGTCTCACCTTCTCCAGTCACACCAGACAAAAAGGGAGAGAGGTGGAGGAGGAGGGGGAGAGGGAGGAAGATGAGGGATAGAGTGTTGGAGAGGGAGAGGAGAGAAAGAGTAAAAAAAGCAGATGAAAAATGAACTGGTGCTAATATTAGCAGCAAATGGCTCACACCCAGAGCCTGAGTTTGGACCACAGTCGTACAGTTCTGCTGCTTTAGGGACATCTGAGTTTGACACTGGTCCATCGTGACCTCGTCCAGAGCCACATAGACCTCATCTTCAGACTGGACTTTAGAGAACACAATCACGAGGAGCAGCTAAAACATGTCTAAACCAGGATTAAACCAGGTGTAAACCAGGTCTAAACCAGGATTAAACCAGGTCTAAACCAGGTCTAAACCAGGTCTAAACCAGGACTAAACCAGGTCTAAACCAGGACTAAACCAGGTCTAAACCAGGACTAAACCATGTCTAAACCAGGATTAAACCAGGACTAAACCAGGTCTAAACCAGGACTAAACCAGGACTAAATCAGGTCTAAACTAGGACTAAACCAGGGCTAAACCAGGTCTAAACCAGGTCTAAACCAGAACTAAACCAGAACTAAACCAGGACTAACTAAGACTAAACTAGGACTAAACCAAGTCTAAACCAGTAGCCTATTAATGTCTGTATGAACTTGAGTGTATATGACCCTACACATGTCCACCAGGCCTCAGACAGACCACACCCCTTCACCCCTCCTTCTCTCCCTGTATCTCTCTCCCGCTCCCTCTCTCCGTTCTGCCTTTCCCTCAGGCGTTAAATCCACTCTCCCTCGCTCCCTCCTTTTTTGTGACAAGGTTGCAGAAAAAAAAAAATCGTTTCTATGGCAACATCTCCTTCTTCCTGCTCGGCATGAGATGATGACGTTCTCATTTCCTGCCCATGACACGGACAAATGGAAAAGTATTCCGGCTCTTACAGTTAGCAGAGCATTAATTTAATAATTTTATTTTTAGGATTGGAAATGACAATAATCCGACGTATGGCTCATATTAGCTGTGTTTTTCAAACTCAAGACGAAGTAGTGGTTTAGTTCTGCTACAGTTTTATTTCAAACCAAACAAACTGAGACAAGACAGGCTCCAGCTCATAAACTATGTTATATTTTATCCATTGAGTTAAAAGGCCGTGCTGGAGCCAACATTATTATGAAAAAAGCTTTACCGTGGAATATTATCTCTCTCAGAAACTACTTGAGCTATGTTTTCATTTGGATGTGTCATTCTGTCATTCTGCAGTTCTACGCCGTCTGCCTTTCAAACGGTCTCATTTTTATACAGCACTTTTCCACCTTCAAAGCTCTTTGCATCAATGAACCACTCACTCATTCACACACACATTCATACACGGGGGGGAGGGGGGTTGCCCAAGGACACAAGAACAGCATTCATCTGTGGGAGCTGGATTCGTCAACCCATGGGTCAGTGGATCTGACCACTCAACCAATGATGTTTATGTCAAGAGTGGGATTTGAACTGCCAACCTTCAGATCAGTGGACAAACACTCTACCAACTGAGCTGCTCTTAAATTTTAGTTCCAGTGTGTGCTGTGGTGCTTGATGAGTTGCTCCTACATGTTATTTTGTTATACACATTCACTGGATACTTCAGATCATTCCAGTGCTCAAACCGCCTCAAACGTCCTTCAAACCCTGAGAACAGAAACATGAAGCTCTGAGGGCATTCAACACTACCATGTGTGTAAAGAGTGTTCCACCATGAAGACAGAACACAAGACTCTACGAAATCCTACAACACACTTGAGAAAATGTCTGCTCTGTTCCAATGAGCAGCTCTACAATCCAAAAACATCTCCACTTGTCCCGATGTCCCACCTCCCTCCAGCCTCCAGACCACTAAAACCCAACCTGAGCATCCAGACAAGAATCTGACCTTAAAACCCAACACAAGCCAGTAAACACTTCATATACTGTCCCAGAATGGAAAAAAACTACCACCTGCCATCTTTGGATACCTGCAAAGTCGTCTAAACATTCTCCTCTCCCTTTCTCTTTCCCCTCTCCCCCCTCTCCCTCTCCCTCTCTCTCACTTTCTCTCCCTCCCGCTCTCTCCCCCTCCCTCTCTTTCTCTCTCTCTCTCCCTCTCCCACTCTCTCTCTTCTGCTCGCTCCCTCGCTGTCTCTCTCTCTCCTTCTCTCCCTCTCTTTCTCTCTCTCCCTCTCTCTCCCTCGCTCTCTCCCCCACTCTCCCTCTCCATCCTTTTCTGAGTTTTCCGATTTCTGACCCAGAGTTAAAACTTAAAATGAGCACTGGCCTTGGGCCATTAGTTGGATATAATTAGTTTTGGTGAAGGTAAAACTAATGAATTGTTTGGCCCTGAGACTCAGCAGGCAGAGGTTGTATTAGAGTACTACACGCCAAGTACCACTGAAGAAACGCACAACCAGATCTGAACCAGGTCTATAACAGGACTATTCCAGGTCTAATCTAGAACCAAACCTGGTCTATAACAGGACTATTTCAGGTCTAATCTAGGACCAATCCAGGTCTATAACAGGACTATTCCAGGTCTAATCTAGGACCAAAACATGTCTATAAAAGGACTATTCCAGGTCTAATCCAGGACCAAACCAGGTCTATAACAGGACTACTCCAAGTCTAATCTAGAACCAAACCTGGTCTATAACAGGACTATTCCAGGTCTAATCCAGGACAAAACCAGGTCTATAACAGGACTATTTCAGGTCTAATCTAGGACCAATCCAGGTCTATAACAGGACTATTCAAGGTCTAATCTAGGACCAAATCTGGTCTATAACAGGACTATTCCAGGTCTAATCTAGGACCAAACCAGGTCTATAACAGGACTATTCCAGGTCTAATCTAGGACCAAACCTGGTCTATAACAGGACTATTCAAGGTCTAATCTAGAACCAAACCAGGTCTATAGCAGGATTATTCCAGGTCTATAACAGTACTATTCCACGTCTAATCTAGGATCAAACCTGGTCTATAACAGGACTATTTCAGGTCTATCCAGGACCAAACCAGGTCTATTTTGAGAAACACTGGTCTAAAACAGTGTCCTGGGCTGGTCAGAACCTCCTTTCCCTCATCCTCTGTCCTATTTTCATTTCAGCACCACATTCACCGCACCGCATTCATTTTCACACATGAACAAATGACTCAAATGTTTGTTCTCAGTCTGGTTCTCATTATGTCACTATTCACTTTGACACTTTCTCTGGGTCAAGTTTGTTTTTGAATGACATTTGGGAGAAAACACTCCGGGAACTGACCCATTTTCTGCTAGTGCTGAGTTAAAATGTTCTGTTATGTAATAGGACATGTTCACACCTTCTGTTGTTTATGGGTTTGTTTGTGTGGTAGGTCGACCCAGATAAAGACGTATTCTTGGGACAATGCTCAGGTGGTGCTGGCCGGAAACAAGTGCGATATGGAGGAGGAGCGAGTCGTATCTGTGGACAGCGGGCGGCTGCTCGCTGAACAACTTGGTAAGTCATAAGAGAATCAGGAAGTGTCCTTCAGTTTGAAAATCATCCACAGCGTTTGGTTCCGGTCAAATGAAGCTCATTGAGGCTAGCAGTTATAGGGGCCAATTTGGAGCCAAGTTGCATATTAGGAATACTGCTCGCGAGTTTGATAGCAACCGAAGAGCCAATACAGAGTGAGGACTTACCATATTTTTCGGAGTATAAGTCACACTAGCCAAAAAAATGTATAATAATGAAGAAAAAAAACATATATTTTACACATAAATCATATCTGAGTATAAGTCGCACCTCCGGCCAACCTACGAACTTATAGTTGAGAAAAATACGGTACTTACATTTCCTCTGTGTTTCTTGCAGGTTTTGAATTCTTTGAGACAAGTGCCAAGGACAACATCAATGTGAAGCAGACGTTTGAGCGCCTGGTGGACCTGATCTGTGACAAGATGTCCGAAAGCTTGGACAGTGACCCCGCCGTGACCTCTGGAGCCCCCACCGCCAAACTGATGGACAGCGCCCCCCCTCTGCAACAGCAGGGGTGCAACTGTTAGCGACTCTCCTCAACATTAGCTTCCAGCTAGCAGCGCTTCTCTGGACACTTCAACCCTTCAGTAGTGACCCAAACCTAACCTGAATACTTACCCATAGAAACAATAGACGTAAACACATAAACTTCAATAGAATTGTCTGAACACTGCAGAATACTTGACTTGCCATTACTTGGTATCGGATCCAAACAAAAATCCCTGGATTTGCCTCTCACTCAGACTCAAAATTAAAAAGAGAATTCAAGTCATTTGAACCAGGAATAACTCAGTCTTTTGCAGTGCTCATCGCTGATAAACCTGAGAATATCTGCTATAGTAAAACTGTACAGTCCACCTTAAGACCTTTAACGTTGATGTCCTAAAGTAAAGCAAGGGATCGTGTGTTTGTTTTGAGACTTTTCCTGTTTATTTTTGTACAGTATAATTTTCTAGGTTGGATTTAGTCTCCTGAAGCTGCCAGAGTCCTCCTCCTGTGCTACAGATGTTCCACAGATGTTCCATAGATGTTCCATAGATGTTCCATAGATGTTCCATAGACGTTCCATAGATGTTCCATAGGTGTAGCAGCGTTCATCGTGTGGTTGTTGAACTTTAGACTTAATGAGACATGACTGAGTCCAAAACATCATCACAGAGAAGAGCCATTCAAAAATATTCTACCTTGGATTAAAGCTGCACTATGTAACTTTTCTGGTGGAGGGTCTGCTGCCTGCTCGTCTCCATAGAGACGTTATAGCTACAGTTATACAGTATGGCATTAAACTTATCAATCTCCATAGAGACGGTAAGGTGAAGTGGCCAGGCAAAGTTCAGATCCGTTCAGATCTGTGAAGGGATGACCTCAACTCACACAGTATCTTTAAATCCACATTGTGAAACTTTTTTAGACTAAAATAATTGTTTATGTTTTTATTGAAACAGCTTGTTTCCATGGATATGTTGTATATGAGAATGTTCTGAAGTGTGGCTTTAACTTTCCAGAATCATGCAGTTGATGTGTCACTATCAGAAGGTTACAGTGTTGCTTTAAGGAATAGAACATCTGTAGTTGAATCAATGCAAGAAAGAAAGAAAGAAAGAAAGATCGATAGCTAGCCAGATAGATAGATAGATAGATAGATAGATAGATAGATAGATAGATAGATAAGCAAAGCAATAACATCTCAATGGAGACAAGCAGGTAGCACACCCGCGCTCACCAGAAAAGTTCCACAGTGCAGCTTTAAGTGGCCTTTTATCATCTTCAGCTGCTCTGCTTCATGAACCTGCCATGTTCACGTTCAGGTGAAAACAGTCTCTTTTCTGTAGATTTGTTTGTGAGTTTTGAGGACTTGAATGACAGAAGCATGCTGCCAAAAAGCCAGTCGTATGTGCTGTTTAATCTAAGCCTTAGTGACGCTGTGGTCAGCCGGTCAGTGAGCTCGGGCAGGGAAATACAGCCATAATAATGACCCTTCACTTAGCGCCCGCATGCTAATGTTTGAGCCTTTATGTTGTTGTAGTGACAGTAAAAACTGGAGTCAGTGCTGTGTACAAATTATTATGAAATCACTCAGAAGTATGGTGGCCCGGAAGGTTAAATTATATATTAAAGTTATGCAAATAAAGGGTCAAATTGTAAGATCAAATATTTCAGTAAAAAAATGTAAAAAGTGATTTCATTTTGTTTGTACTTAACTAAAGTCGCTTGATTGAGAAAAGTCCAGACACTAAAATTCATTTGTCTGTTTAAAACACAGCTGAACAGAGACTTCAATATTATATTGGTTTAAAATAGCACTTTTTCCTTTTCCTTATTTTAATGTGTTCAAATGTTAACACATGACAAAAACAGCTACATTTGTTAAAAGTAATTTAAAAATACAACAAAAATATCACAAAACAA